>NW_010333526.1:11421-39625 GCF_000700745.2 Antrostomus carolinensis | reverse complement strand
GTGGTGCCCAAAACTGCACACAGTATTCAGGTGAGGCTGCACCAGTGCAGCGTAGAACAGGACGATCACCTCCCTTGACTGGCTCACAATGCAGTGCTTGATGCACCCCAGGATACGGTTGACCCTCTTGGTAGCCAGGGCACACTGATGGCTCATGTTCAACCTGCCATCAACCAGAACCCCCAGGTCCCTCTCTGCAGGGCTGCTCTCCAGCCTCTCATTTCCCAGTCTGGTTGTCGTGTCCCAGGTGCAAAATCCGGCAGTTGCCCTTCTTAAAATTCATACAGTTGGCAATTGCCCAGCTCTCTAATTTATCTAGATCTCTCTGCAAGGCCTCTCTGCCTTCAAGAGTGTCCACAGCTCCTCCCAATCTGGTGTCATCAGCAAACTTAGCAGTTCTTCAAGCCCCGTATCCAAGTCATTGATTAAGACATTAAAGAGAACCAACTCCAGGATGGATCTCTGTGGGACTCCACTAGTCACTGGACACCAGCCCTATGCAACCCCATTGACTAGAACCCTTTGAGCCCAACCTGTCAGTCAATTGCTCACCCATAGCAGTGTGTGTTTATTCAGCTGTACGCTGGACATTTTATCCAGGAGGATACTGTGAGAGACGATATCAAAAGCTTTACTGAAGTCCAAAAAGATTACATCAACTGGCTTCCCTTGGTCAACTAGGTGGGTAACCTTATGATAGAAAGATAAGAGTACTGAAGCACAGCACAGAAAGCAGTTAATCTGCACAAAAATAGCAACACAGAACAAAAGATTAACTTGGCAAAACATTAAGTTTCAATAAATAGTGATTTGGCATTTGGTTTTTGTTTGTTTGGTTTGGTTTGGTTAGGTTTGGTTTTTTAAGTATTGCTTCCTATTAATATCAGGACAGTTAATGCAAGAGCTTCTAAAATGGACGTGGTCCTGAATTTCTGGACGACACAAGCACATATACAAACAAAATGTCTAACGGACTCCGTGTCTTGCATGAAATCATATTCCTTTAGTTATTCATGTTAACCCCAACGTGTTTTAGAAATCTCAGTAAGTTTTAGAAGAACTGTTCTAGCCACAAATTTAGAAGACCAAACACTGTTCAGCTGAGCTTAAGAATGCTACAGCACTCTGTACAAATTTATCAATCAATATAAGGGATACACTGTTCAACACACAGAGAAAAGCACGCTACGTCTTCCTCCAGAAATTAAATGTCTGTGAGCTCGCAAAGAATGGCACTACTTTTGCTCAGATTTAGTCTTAATAGGGTTATTTCAGTTCACTTGTTCACTTCCTCCATTAAAACAGCTGCCAGTGTTTCTGAAAATCACATGGGGTCAGCCAACACCAAGAGCACTGAAAACTCTGCAGCAATCTCCTTAGAGTTATCCTGTCAGTCGAATAAAGAGCAATTTCATTTCAAGGCCAAATTGGTCCAAATAAATCAATAATCATTTTCTTGGATGTCATATGTCTTTGAAACATTATTCTCTTCTCACAACAGATGCACTTTCATAGACTGGAAGTATTCCTGGGCCCTCACTTTGCTTTATGTAGCTGCTTCTGTAAACGAACAATTTTCAGGGACTTATCGTCTAATTTATTCTGCCCCCAGTGACACTCAAGAACAGGTTGATCAACCATGTGATAGCACCCATGTAGCTCTGCTCCTGACATTGCCCAAGGCCACCTGTAGGCTGAGCAGCAGTGTTACAGCAGGCGGGTGGCTGCATGAAGCAGCCTTGTAAAATGTCTGCAAGCACTGCAGCGTTTCTCTTGGGACCATCTTTTCAGAACAGTGTAGACCTACCCAGAGAGTAGTTTGAAAACTGTGTATGTTAATCTCCCATCTCTATAATGTGCTAGTAAGATAGCGGTTTTTAACCCTCCTTCTCACTCCTGTGTTCTAGGTTGTCCACCCACAGAAGAGCAGATTATTCTAACATAGTTAGAATAGTTGCTTAGTTGCATAGACATAGTTGCTTGCTTAGCTTAAGTAACAGAGCTTTGTATGTGGGCTTGAAGGTTCCCGGGTTAAGGTGGTGAATTGCTTTTAGCAGATAATTTTTTTTTAGTTCTGTTTTATTGTGGGTCTTCTCAAGCACAAAACAGATACATTATTTTCAATAGTCTCTGAATCAAACCTCTGCGTAAAATGCGGGAATTTTTAGGGACAAACATGGAGTTCTGTTACTTGAGCATGTCAGCAGAAGACATCAAGAATAAAGCACTATCTGGACTAGCTACAAAGGGGTAGTACAACACTTGACTGCTGATTACTGCAGCCCTAATTGAATGAAAAAGAGAGATGTGTAGTGCAGCTGCAAAGCGGATGCTATATTTCATAGTGCTAAACTATCATTGAATCAGGGCAATGGGGAGAAACAAAATCTCACTTAGCACTCCGTTTTTCCCCACCAGTAAATCAGCAGCTGATTTTGCCAGCAACTTACTCAAGTAATTTATGAATACTACAGCAGTTATTACCTATGTTAAAGATAATATAGCTACAATGTGGAGTAAGAAATATCATAGGAAGTGCAGAAATAAAACAACAGGAAAAGATTAACATTCTTTGTATTAATTTAGCTAAAAGCTATGTCAGGTGCTGTTTAAGCAGTAAACAAGTGTTCCAACTTGACCTCTTTTCAGTAGGCTATTAATATTAAAGATGAGAGACTTTTAATCCTACAGTTAAGTTCTGTACAATATCTGAAATGTGACAGACTCTATTCTTCTCTGCTTTATGAAGTATTACGTTCACGTCATGGTGAATGAATTCAAAACTTTGGCCAAAAAAATGTATTTTTATTCTGATGTTGGTCTAGTGACTTCTTCAGTTATGTTTTCCCAATGGGGCCAAACTCCAAATACATCTCATCCTTTACCTTTCAGGATAAAAATTCATACACACAAGCTCAGCTAAGGACCATGTTCAGGCAGAGACACATAAGATAGTTCTAGTTCCTTTCATGTTGTCTGTCATTGTTGCCTCTCTCAAACATAATTCTCGAAATTTTTCATACTTCTTTCTTAGCAGTATCATTCTTTTCTAACAGTGATGCTAACCTGAGATTAAGTTAGTACAGCAAACGGACTTGTACATCTTACTTGTAGGTGCATCTCTAGTCCCTAGTGAAGAAGTTCTACTGGTAGAGCTTAGCTTTCCTAGCATCCTTAGGTGGGCTATTGGAAAAAAAACTTAAAATTAAAAAGATCTCCAACAAGAACCTGTGCACCTTAAATCAGCATCTAAAATTAATTTCCAGTAATGTTAACAAACAAAACCTGAGAAATAGAAGTTTAGACCAATGAAGTTAATTTATTTTGTTATTGCTGACTTTGATAATTTTTTGCATAAAATAAATTAAATCTGATATAAAATCGGAATTTTTTTTTTCATTTTCTAATTTTCAAAACAAGGAGGCATCAAGAATTTGCAAACAAAGTAAGAGAATATCAGTAAGCAATTTATCTAAACCAAGCCCTTCGCCTGAAAAGGTTATAGGTTCGACTAACTGAAATTTTTAACAGAAAAGGTTCATCAAAAAATGTTCTCAGTGGCTATACTTTACATCTTTTTGTAAGTATCCCTGGCTTTGATGATTCCAAATAAGACATCACCAACCTACTAGTCAATAATGAAGTTTAAAAGAAGAAAAAAATTCCTATAAGTTCTGTGTTGATATACATCATAGACTGCTAGTAGGCGTGTTTGTATATTGTAACTTTCATTTTAAGCATATTAAAAACTTTAATGAAAGTGAGGGCTGTCTTTCATAATTTAGGGAGATAGGGTTTGCAAGCATAGTGTTACCATAATGGAAGTAACAACCTCTAAATTCACATCTTACACTACTATGAGGTAACCTGTTTAGCTAGGCTTTAAGATTACCTTTCTTCATGGTATTTAAAATTCCAGTCACATTCTCAGGTAGATAAATAAGTCTTTCAAATCAGATTTATATTCTTAAATCTTGGAAACAACACATAAACCCCTTCAGACAACTAAAAATCTTCACAGAATCATAGAACAATTTGGCTTGGAAGAGGTCTTTAAAGGTCATCTAGTCCAACCCCTCTGCAGTAAAGCAGGGACATCTTCAACTATCTTCTTGTTAACTGATGCTTGACACCATCTCTGGGTGCACCACTCATCAAGACAAGCTCTGCATGCATTTTAATTTCTGTGAGATTGGCTCTAGCAACAGGCAGGTGCTGAGCAATAGCTCAAGCACACTGTACACGCAACGCTCTTACGCAACTGTGCCAGAGCAGACAACATGCAGGTACTCTGAGGCAAATGCCATATTGCACTAGCTGCTGTGTTGCAGTTATTTTTAAGATTTGGATTCTTGATGTGGGTCATTAAATATTTTTAAATAATACATATTTTTTTAATAGCAAAAGTCTCTAGAGACCCTGACCCTGAATACAGTTCCAGCATGCTGGCCTACAGTGTTATACTCACAAAGACACAGCATAAAATTATCCAGACCATAAAAAACTTGAAACCTAAACAAGGGAGTGGGGCTGGGATGAGACAGTGTTATACATGCTGGTGTGAACAAGGAACTAATGCATGGAGAGATTAAGGCCATTGCTCAGCAAAAACCTTAAGCACATATATGAGTAATCTCACTCCTGTTCAGGATGGCATTACTGCCAAAAGAGAGGTCTACAGCCCTTCATGTTAATTCAGGGCCCTGGTGGCCTGACCGAGGTCATCCAGTAAATCTGAGATAATACTGGGATATGGACTCAAGCCTCCTGCTTTCTACTAGTATGCCTTTAAAAATAAATCTTACCTCTACTTTTTAGTTTGGGTTCATCCGCATTTTTTTTTCTTTTTCAATATTTTTTAGATATATGCCCAGAATCTCAAAAAAGTAATTACAAATTTCAATTACAAATTATATGACAAAAAAGGCACAAAAGTAACAGGAAGATAACATAAGAATGGACATGAAAACAAAATTCTGCTGAAATGTAGATATGTACACAATGTTTCATAAAACTGCCATGTCTCACTTTCTGTGAGGATCACCATATGAGCAAGCCTTCACTAGAAAAAGAAAAAAAGATAAATAAGGTTTTGATGAACAAATTTGAGAAGCTTCATTCAGGAGAAGAAAATGGCAGAGAAACATATCTTACAAATACAACCATCATCAGAGAATCATCAGGAGCTACAGGCCTGTTTTATAAAAAAAAAAAAAAAATCTTAAAGACTCAAAACCAGGTCTCGTTATTATGAAATGGACTTTGTTATTAAGAGGTGACTGCTTAATTTTTACACTGAGTAGAAAAAAAATAATAGAGTTTACCCTGAACTTAATTAATTTATCTTACCTAAAATAGTTGTTTCCCAATGAAGATACGTTGCAATGCCTTCATCTTGGTTACATTAAATCATTTTCCACTAGCCTGTATGTCTCCAAGGGAAATAACAGGAGCAGAAAAATCCTGCTTTAGGATGCCTGCCATCTTCTTAACAACAGTGGATAAACCATTTAGAGTGGCTTGTATGCATAGTGTGCTCTACAGCCTGCATAAAAACCCTACACCAACAAACATCCCACCTAGGGGTAAAAGGTCTCACTCTTACTAATTCAAAGAGCAAGGTTTCCCATTAGGCTTGCCCAAAGGTGCCTACAAAGCATGTGATTAGTCCATTTGGGAGTCTGCAACTGGGCTCTATTTGTGTATACATACATTATAGAATTATTATTGACCCTTATGCATATTGGTTGGCATTATCCATTAGTAATGTTTTCAGACACTTCCCATTGCAACACTTTGTTTACTACTTTTTTAAACTTGTCAGGCTAAATGATCAGAAATTTTCCAGCTCAGATGTCCTCCTGAGATCATACTTTAATGGAAAAATTCCAGAGGAATAGTTCAGCTTGGAACCCATCCAGAAGAAAATATATTTTTCTTTAAAAATCAAAAGCTTTACCCTTTCTTATAGAAGTTCTACTGTGCTCTGACTTGGCAGAAGGTCCATGACATTTGTCAGGGCTGAGCTTTTTCATCTACAATGTTCCTTTTGCCACCCTTTGTCACCTAAAAATTACCCTGTATGGCTTCAGTCAAAGTCTTTGTGAAGTCAGTCTTTGTGTCCAACAGAAACTTGCCAACATTTCTGAGGTTTAGAAGCTGAAGTTTCTGAAGACCTGTCTTTACTAAGAGTGCTTGAGCCTCGCGTTGCTCCCACTGCTGCTGACCAAAGTGCACATGTAGTCCTCTCCCTTTCCAGTGTTTTTAAGAAATTGTAGAAGCTAGAAAAAAGGTTTCCAGGCAGCAACAAAGCAGAGGAAAGGGAAAAAGGGAGAAAAACAGAAACCGAGATCTTGACCAGAAAGCTATCATAAAGACAATTAGAGCTGTAAGAAAACTAGCTTCTCTGTTCAGGCAAAGGAGACCTTGTGTTTTATTTGCAAATAAACAAATCCACATCAAAGAGAGATGGGACTTTCAAACAGAAACAATCCCTGAATTTTAGCTAAAGAGGAGTGAAAACAGGTAAAAACTTTTGCTTCAGCACTAGTTTCCCACTTCCTATGAGCTTGATTTTCTGCAGGATACCTACTCTAAATTTTTAATTTAATTGGAAGAGTGTGAGTTGCTATTACTTACCAGCTTAATCAATTCATACAATCTGAATGTCAGAATATGCAATACTGTCAGAATTTTGTGAAGCTTTATGAAATTAATAATAATTTAGAAAATAAGGATATTATAGAGGCAATTGTCAGTCCCTGTAGATTTTCTTCTTGACATCCTGTTTGTACTCTTTTACATGAAAGTACTTTTGTATACAGAAGTAGATTTCTAGCATATCATAAATAAACACTTTTAAATTCTCCCACCATCTGAGCAGCAGCTTCTCCTAAAAAGGCATGCCCTGTGGGATTTGACTGCAAGTCCAATTTAGTTCAGTCTCCAGTGGCATTTGCAATGAAATTAAATGGCCACTTATTATGTGGAGTCTACTGATCAAGGTAGGGCCATGGTATTAGGAAACAAATATTGACATAGTGGATATAAAAGATTTGATTGTAAGAATTGTATTGATACTGGATCAAAGCACTTCTTCAGCATATTAGTTCATCTTAGCTGAAACTTTTGTTTGCTTTAATAGCAATAAAAAGTAATCTTCAAACTTGCAAAAGGCAAAGTCTTATTGGAAAGTAATTGTGAATCTGAATGATCACAATACCCACATAAATTTTCCATAATCAGTGTTCAGTCCAGGCTATTATAGATTTTTTTTTAGTAATTATATAGCAGATGATAAAGTCATGCCTTTTGTTTGTGAAAGTAAATGTAGATTAACTTGTGAGGACATACAAATTTTACATGGAGCTGAAATTACTTTGGTAGAAAATACCAAAAATAAAAGGTACAGCAAGTAGTGTATTTCACATTTTTCTGTTAAAATTCTTTTCACAAACAATCTGGTATATTGTTTTCTGCTCTGTCCAGTTCAACCTTTAAATCTTCTCGCATGCATATTGCTTGTTTGTAATTTCTTCTTCTTTCAAAAATGTAATCAAGTCTTGGTCATTTGCACTTAAGTAATCACTTATTATTAGTTCTGTGAAAAAAATATTTTCATCTGAATAGGAACTGGGTGCAAAGTTCTTGCCGGAAGAATTTGTCATTTAATTTATTTTTTTTTTTTTACTTTCCGGAAAATTCCTAATGCTTACAGTATAAGCCCTCCTGAATAGTTGGTGTCCTGGTTTTTGATAGGATAGGGTTAATTTTCTTCTTAGTAGCTAGAAAGCACTGTGTTTTGGTTTCAGTGGAGATTGTTATGAGAACAATGTTGATAACATACAAGGACACTGTGCTTGGGCAGTTTGCAAGAGCAGGGGACAGGAAGGGAGGAGAAGAAAAGTGTAACAGTTAGTAAAACCCAGAATTGACAGTGGATATGCCAATAAGATATTCCAGATCATATTACATCATGTTTAGTATGTTAACAGGAGCTGACTGGCAAGAGGGGGGGGAATCGCTCGGGCTGCGAGTGGCTGTGTCTTGTTTGGCTGCCAGCTAAGTTAAACTATCACAGTTGGACAGGTCAATGTCCACCCTAATAAGAGGTATTTTTTCCTGCTTCTAGTAGATGGGTGTTTAAATGATTGATCTTTCTGTTTTCTAGTCTATGCTTTATCTATCAACACATCGATCTATGCACTTCTGAGATTATTTGCTTAAGAGTTGTCCACAATTCTGGAACAAACAATGCTGTTTTGACATTAAGTGCCTCTATCCTTTTCTGTCCTACCTCTTTGTCTGTTAAATCCTTCCCAGAAAAGTTTTCTAAACTTTGACTAATATTCCAGCGATGTTCAAAGATCTAGTGGTAGTCAGTAGGATCCATTTAATGCTAACAAAATACAAATTCCCACTCTGTTTAATAATTATGTTTGTAAAATTGATGAGCAAACAAATTAAAAAAATTCTTCCCTTCCTCTTTCTCTCATAGAACATTGTTGCAGTTGTTATCCCGCAACGTCCCGTCCGGTCGAGGCGGCACAGAGACAAACACACACCCCGTCTCTGGGCCAATGAGCACTGACACCAATATGAGGATGCTGCAAATGGCGTTTAATGCTGTGCGACACAGTACTATATAGTGTGGGTTCACTATGTCACTTCCACCTGCTTACATCACAGGCTAAGTGCTATTGGCTACTAGCAGAGAGAGAGGGGGGGGTCTTACCTTTCCGTACAGCCCGATATCTTCCGGCCGCCAGACCCTATCTTACTACAGAACATAGATGATAGTTCCACAAAATCCTCAACTTTCTATCATATACCATTAATCTGTTAACTAGCAGAGTCTTTCTTCCATACACTTGTTAATGTAATGCAAGTCCTAAAGTAAAGCTGTTTACTTTTGTGTTAATAGTTGTTTCTAACTGCTTACTTATAGGCCTAATTTCCATCTTCACAAATTCGGTATGTCCCAGTGAATGCAGGAGTGTCAAACTAGTGACTAAGAAGACATCTGTTTGATCCTAAAAGGACAGAGGTTTGTATGCACATCCTGGGCACAGACAGAAACAAATTTGAGGCAAATTTGGAAAAAAACTTGTTTCACATCCTGTTCTATCACGGTTGGGTCTAAGCAGTTATAATTTTCAGTCCTGCTGATATATGCCCCTCAAAATAAGAGGAACATTGAAGTCACAAAATCACAGAATTGCCTAGATTGGAAAAGACCTGTAAGATTATTGAGTCCAATCAACAACCAAACACTGACAAGTCCCTGACTAAACCATGTCCCTAAGCACTGTCTACACAACTCTCAAATATTTCCAGGGATGGGGACTCCACCACCACCCTGGGCAACCCGTTCCAATGCCCGAGAACCCTTTCAGTAAAGAAACTCTTCCTAATAACCAATCTAAATGTCCCCTGGTGCAACTTGAGGCCATTTCCTCTTGTCCTATCACTTGTTACTTGGTTGAACAGACCGACCCCCACCTCTCTACACCCTCTTTTTGAATGTCTCTGATAGGGACTCCCCTCAGCCTCCTTTTCTCCAGGCTAAACAACTCCGGTCCCCTTAGCTGCTCCTCATAAGAAGACATGTGCTCTAGATCCTTTCACCAGCTTCATTGCCCTTCTCTGGACATGCTCCAGCACCTCCATGTCTTTCTTGCAGTGAGGGGCTCAAAACAGAACACAGTACTCAAGGTGCAGCCTCGCAAGAGAAGTCCGTTCCAGCTTATTCAAGGTGCCTTCAAAACCAGAGCTGGGGCACAACCACCCTCCCTGCACCACTGACTGCAGATGGATCAGAAAGCCTGGCTCAACTGGTAAATCTCTGGCTTTTCAGAATAGGCTATACTTTGTGTCTTAGCTGTATCTTTCTATAAACAGGGAAGTGATTAATAAGATTAGCAGGCTTCTTGAGTAAAACAAACTGTGGCACCCAGGGGAAGAAAATAAATTAAGACATTTGGTAAAATTGGACAGGTAGCAGGAGAGAATTCTCCTAGGAATATGAAGTAGCAAACAGCATTGAAACTAAGAGACATTTACTTTTTCTTTTATTTCTTATGTTAAACTATAGTGAGAAAGCATGCACAACTGTCATGAACTGAGAAAAGAGATTATAGGTAGTTATAGTAAAAATCTAATTTTTAAGAGTATCTAGGAGCTGAAGGACAAAACAAGAGGAAAAAAAAAAAAAAAAAAGGTTATTACCAGTAAATCTGCTTCCTTGACTAAGGGTTTTATGTCAGAAGAAAAATTATCAGATTCTTTCATTTAATTCATCAGATTCATTGTTTTTCAGATATCAAATCTTTTTTATAATCATGAACATTTGAAAAATTTTTCATCTTTCTCAGATTATTTCTGCTGCTCATTAATACTTCTGGTTATGTCCTTGCCTCTCAGACATCTTCTCTTTTCTTAATGACAGTCAAGTATCTGCCTTCCTCCTGTCCTGACATTTCATTTAATTTCATTTAATAATGCATCTGTTTGCTATATGTAAACAAAGAAGAATAAAAACATTGAAAAGGAAGGCTCTTGTGACATCTGGGATTACCTGCTAATTGGTTTGTCTCTTAGCATCCTATTGCTTAATCAGAATGTTTGCATTCACTCTGCCCATCCTATGTATGTGTTTTGCTTGGGGTTTTTTAAATATTTTTTTTTTAGACCGAAGATTTCTCTCTTTGAAGAGATGCTAATATTTTAGAAGGACTGGATTGAATTTTGTGCTGCAAGGTCAAAACTACAGTAGTAAGAATCATACTCATTCTAAAGTAGTACATTTGGCTAGAAAATAATTAAATTAAAAAAAATAAATGTTAATATGGTATTTAGTTAGTGAAATGTGTTTCACATTTTTATGTGGAACATACTATATTTTTAAGTAGTATACAATATGCTATGATTGAAAAAATGATAATACAAATTTACAATAAGCACGGAAAGTAGGATTGAAATATATTGTATGTGTGTGAAAAGCATCCAAATTCATGAAAAAAATGCAGTGTAGATTTTTTTATTTGTTTTTATTTGATTTTGTAATCTGAAATATACATTGCTATACGATAATACAGAAAATTATTTACTAGGTTGAGGAACAACTGCACTAACTGCAGATAACTGGGATAACTGTAGCAGGCACCTGACATATAATATGACAAACATGGTAGTATTTGCATTTGCAATCAATAAATCTCAGCTTTTGTCTACAGCAAAATTTATATTTTGAGCAAAGAAATATCTGTAAATATTACTTGGTCATTCGAAGAGTTAAGTAAAATTCTATGTTAAATTTGAAGGATACTCAGCTAAAGGATTGGGTAATCATTTAATAAAATATCTGCTAAATCATTTTGTCCATCCCAGCAGTGCAGCTGTTTAGTTCCTACAACTCTTGTCATTAGCCTGCCCCTGCTCCCTTTCTGTTAGTTTCTTGACACTGCAATATACTATGGTCCAGCATGTGAAATGTCTTTTAGTCATGAGTAGATCAAATAGTCATCCAAAGAAGAAATATCTAAGTTTACCTCAGTACCTTTGCTGCCATTTGGAATGGAGAGTTGCTGTGTGTAATTGCTAGCAATTATTTCAGATAAATCAGTTTGTGAAAACTAATATAATTCTCTTATAATTTTATAATGTGTTTCTTTCTTCCAAGACTGTTTGTTCATTTGTATAAAGACAGTTCATTTCTGTATCTGAGGGACTTCACAAACTGTTATCACAGACATAATTTTAATTACTTTAACATAAAAACAGTATCAATACAGTACAGCAGGCAGAAATGCTATCTAACCTTTGAGTTTGTCTTGACAATAGTTAACATCAGTATGCAGCTGGAGAAGGACCAGGCTTTGATGCTTTTATTCTCTCTTAGCAAACCCTGGGAGAGTCTTAATGAGTGTGAATGATGTGTGCCTTCTACCACACAAGGCTGAATGCACTCTGAATTGCCTTACCTTCATAAGCAAACTGTGATGGCTTGCTATGTACTTAATGGTGATATTTCCTAGAAAATCACATGTCAAAGAATCAGTCATCAGCAACAACAGAGCACCAGATGACAGCAGCACCCTACTGAAAAGGACAAGCCTGGTGCTTATGGCGGTACCTGCTTTTGCAAATCCAAAAGTCACTTCCAAGCCCTCCAGCTCAGATCTACACAGTTGAGACCTGGGAGGGACTCAGTCCCTGCCTGGGAAGAAAATGGTACACTCCCATCTCCGTGGCTGGAAGATTAGGCACCACAGTCCAAAACCACTGAAAAGTTTCTATGCACTAGATCTTGCAGCTAAACTGAACATTGGGAAGGAGGGAAAGGATACGGGAATAGGCAGTACTTTGATAACAAAGGATTAGCCATCCAAACTGAGACAAGGTACAAAGAAAAGATAGCACAATTTCCCTGGGAACCAAGGGGATGCAACATTTAATAAAGATTGGACTTAAAACTACAACACATTACCCCAACTTTCAGGGAGCACCCAACTTGCACATCCATTTCCAATGCTTATTGGAAAAACAGTGCAATGAAACTCCTACTTGTAAATGAACATTTGCTTAAGCATTAAAAAAACAAACTCCAAACCTCAGAACAAAAAGAGCAATGTAAAGTACATTACATTTATCTTGTCCCTTTAACAAAATTAAGATAAGTGGCAGCTCTAGTTACTAAACATGCCTCTTTCCGGTTATTTTTTCATTGCTTAAGTAATTTCACAAATCAAAACTAGGCCACACATTGTTACAACTGCTTACAACAGTAAACATGCCAATATATCTCTGCAAAATTTACATTTCCTATGCAAAACAAATCACCATAGTATCTGAAAGTTTTTTGCAAAGTAAAAAAACTCACACTGAATCATTGCAACTATGTACAATACTCCTGAAACACAAATAAATTATTCTTACAGATTAGATTTTCTTAAAATTAATGACCAAAATATTTAAAGAAGGGAAAGAAATATGCATGTACTTTCTACCTCAAAGAAAAAGTATTTTGATCAATTTCTAAGATTTCTTGAGCTCAGAGCAGATCCTTGCTAACTTGCCAGCCATAGCGTGGAAGCCCCAGAGGTGTGCTAATATGCTGCTGTGCACATTCTCAACCACCTTCAAGATGAGAGCGAATTTTTTATTTTCTTGTGGATGCTCAACTGAAGAATTTGTTCCTGACATTAGTTTGAGTTTATTAGAATGGCAGAAGTGGCCAAAAGGACTTTTATTTCCTTAATACTTTTTTCTAGCAATTTGGTTTTCACTTCATGTCACCTGTAACAAAAGACACGGCATGACTGTGGTTCCAGGAGGGAAGAAAAGAAAAAATTGCTTGTTGGGTCATTCTGTAAATAACAATGTTGAGCTTTTATACACTTATTTATTCAAAAAAATTACCACATCATCTTTATTACATGAAGATTGCTTCCAATGCTAGATACTTTTAGTACTTTTGTGGCTCTACAGCAAGCTGCTCTGTTAGGCTCTTGATTTAGCAAGGTCATCTCTCAGATTCACTTCAGACAGAATTTATTCATATCTTTTCTCAATTATTTTAAAATCTGATCTGTTCTCCAGATTTTAGAGTATATTTTACTGGTATCATGTCTGTAGTATTCTGAGCAAGTTGAATATGAAGTAGTTGTTGTGGCTTTTATAATGTAGAAATATCAGTTTTTACTCTTGCCCAATGCATGTCTAAAATCTTATATAACTAATAAATACCTTGTTACATATTTCTCAAAATCTTTTATGATTAGAGAGGAAATATGTCCTGCAGACACATAGATCATCACGTCCTCAGTTTTCACTCATAATAATTATGTGCCCAATTACCTATTACCTTCAGCATCTGGCTGTAACAAGGACAAAATGCTTCACTGAGTGCTATCAAGTACCCTTAGTTTTTTGCTTAACATGACTTAGCTTTTCCTTAACTCAAAAGGCTGGAGACTTGACGCTTCAGTTAATACAAAATCCATTCAAAGAGGCATTCAGATTTGCTGCCCCATCTTAAACCAGCATTTACATTCTTTTTTAGATTGGAGTTTCAGTGAAGAATTTAGCAGCTTCATCCTTACTAGCAAACATAGTATCTAGCTGCAGAAGGTCTAGGCTAATCATTAAATAGCCAATGTAAATGCAAAGAAGCATATGCCCAGTGGCTTCATGACAGCAACTGGGGCAGACATAAGCTACTTAAAAAACACCCACTGGAATGAGAGCTATTTGTCTACTGGTTTTCATCAACTTTATTTCCTTTCAGGCAATTTTTTAAAAGATGCTGTAAGCTCAAGTGGCCTATTGAAAAGTTCTAAATTGCCTTAAGTAGAAAGATTTATCAGGCTCATGATTGACAGATAGTAACAAGTCTCAAAGGATTTATTGAACATGAGAGCCTTTGGTCTCCAAAAGCCCGTTATATTATATCTAACACGTCAAGGGTACAGACTACAAAGCAGGAAAATCTTTGAAGGTTTTAATGAAAAAAAAAGGTCTAGAATGAATGAGACTGGACAACAGTGTTAAGCAATGGGGAAAGAAGGACACAGTGCCTAGAAAGAACTTCTGCACATTGTGCAGTGGTCATTGCTCCAGTGTACAGGTTGCAACATTTTGCCTTTGCAGATGAATCTGCAGATGTGCTGTAGGTGATTAAAAGCACTCTAAAATTTATCACAGGAGGGGACCCATAAAGACTACTTAAACTTCAACATAAGATGTGTCCCTCTAATCCTGGCTGTCTCTAGGCAATAGGTACTTGAGGTTTCCCAGATCTAAACATCCAAGTAATTTCTTCAAAAAGTGAGCCAGGTCTTTCATTCAAAGCTGTGATTCCCTTTACCCAATTGCTTTTATTCAGCCAGTGTGTGAGAGCTTCAGTTTTCTGCTTATCTCAAGCAGATTTGGTCAAGCATTTCCAGTCTTTCAGGAAAGTGCATTCATTTCAGAGTATGGGGAATACCTGTTTGTTGACTCATGAAAACTATTTCCTCCCTCACAGGAAGGAAATGATTGAATGTTGCTACCTCACAATTTGTGCAGAAGGCTCCTAATCACGAGGCTAATCAACGAAAGTGAATGAAAGTAATTTTGTGAGAAATCCAATACATTGTGGGTGGCCATCTCACCTAACTTCAGCTTTCTAAAAGTAATATTGTTATATGAAAATAAAAAATTATTAATATGACATAGTGCAATTTACCAGCGTGCAGTGTTCTTCAAACCTCACTAAATCCTTTGAACATGAAAGACAATTTTCTTTGGTCTTCTGTCAGCAATTGGAAATATCAGAAACTGGACATGAGAATGTGAATCATCTTTGTGCTCTCTTTCTCCACCTTATCAAAAATACTTCTTTATGATTTTGGCACACTTTCACACTGCAGTTTCCCATAGGTCATAAACAAGAGGTAGGAGATTATCATCAGCTGTCTGCATCTGCAACCAAGGAATCATAGTAAATATCCCAGTACTAAATCCATTAACTCTCAGCAAGGAATAAATTCAAAGTTGCCTAGGGAAGTACAAAAGGATGTTAGTCCTACTACGTTTTCTGCAAGTATTCCACTGATTTCCTTCTTTTTCCTAGTTCTCTCTAGCCAAGTAGCATAGAAACTGTTTGTCCATGAAAATACATATACCAAAAACAGTACTTCTTTCAAACGAAAGAGGCAAAATTCCTGCAGATTTTATTTTTTTCTCTGTGTGCTGGTATCAAAGCATAAATATACAGGCAGAAAATCTTAATTATGTGTGACTGTTTCAATCCTTTTAAATGTCTTTGTTTCTTCCAAGGCAGTGATTTCTGTTAAAAGCTAGTGACTGAACTAGAAGCCACAGGCCATGTAAATTGCTTATCTATTGATTAGTCAGTAGAAAGTGCACAGTCACAAAGATTGAATCAGTTTTGCATGGAGGCACCTTGAGTTTAACAATAAACGTCATGTGTAATTTGGGATTGAAAACAAAGAAGTGAGTGGCTGCTTTTAGACACAATCTGACAGCTCAAATACGTTTGTCAAACCAGAGGGAGCCTAATAATAACCTATGCAGGCAAACATGATATTATTTGGCACAGAAATATGCTGGAAATGGTTCACTTTCTACACAAAAACATTTTCAGTACCTTACTGAGAGTCACTGGCAAATAATGTGGGAAAATTCTTTCTACAGATTTCTGTACTTTTTCTTTTTTATGTATAAAATTATATTCCATGCATGATACAATGAAATGGTTCTTATTTTTCAGTTGAAATATCCAGAATATTCCAGTACTTCCTATTACAGAGGTAGCTGTGTGAACCTACAGCAGTCAAAAGTTAAGGCATCATTGTGTATTCTTGTCATCTTTCTTACAGACTTCACCTGTCTTATGTTATAAATGTTTCCAGTCTAATGGCTGATCAAAATAATGATGCTGTTAATTAATTTCACACTCTATCTACTCTTTACGTCCTGACACAGAATGTTAAATCCTGGGTCTTTCCTTTCACCTCTGTCAAAATATATGAATGTTGCATTTTATCGATAGGTATTATGACACCATATGTGGTATCCCTGTAGCGCTCCTGTTCCACAAATCACACAGAGCTGTACAGTGCCTTATCCACTCTTGGAAGGCTAAGTTAAAACACAGCTAATATGCTTCTAGCTTGGGGGACTGGAAATGGTTGTGACATCTATGAGGCTGAAAAATAGCACATATCACTTCATACAGTAGATAGCATTACATGTTTTAATGTGCCACTGTGTACTATTCTGTTAAAAAAAAAAACAAAAACAAAACAACCAAAACAAAAAAACCCCCCAAAAAACCCAAAATACTGAAAATCTAGGTTAGCATCATTTGCTTGACCTTAGGCAAACCTCAAACATCTATGTCTTCATTTCCTCCAATAATGAAACATTGCTTACAGGAGTTATTTGGCTGAAAATTATGGCTGTTGCAGGGTTGCACTAATACAGGTTTTTAATGTTAGCAACAAATATCTGGGTTGTGGAAGATATTTTACAAATATATAGCATCATTGTTGATGATACTTAGAGGTCTCCGTGCCACTATTACATGCACTAGTAACTAATTTTTAGTTTCAGCTTTGTTCAGTCTTGATGTATCTCACTCCATTATGAACTGAGGGATAACCAGTTGAAAATACCTTTTTATCAGCCTGATATGATGCAAGAAAACCCTTGCTTCCCCAGCAGATATTCATGCCACAAGTTATTTTCAGGTCCCATGCAGTTTTTTGCTATTTGTCCTGGTGATCCTTCACTTCCTCCTATCCCAGGTGCTGCTGGAACTGCCCACTCTCCTACTGCAAGGACTGGCCTTGCCTCTCCTGGTGGAGATGGCAAAAGGAAGATTTTGAGCGAGAGAAAAACTACAGGGGGAGGAGAAACAAAGTGACTGTGATAAGGGTATTGCAGGTCAGAGACAAAGTGACTGTAAATTCACTAAAATCTGCTACCTAAGCAGCACCTGTAAGACTCCTGCTGCATTGTTTCACTGCCACAAGGTTGACAGGGAGAAACTGGAACTACAGTCTCATCCTGTTCCAGGGCCAGGACTATGCAGTCCTTATAGTGCCAGGCATCTTCCTCCTCTTGTGCTCAGAGGCCCCTAATTCCAGCATCTGTGAACTTGTTTTGGAAGATGTCAAGCACTTCTAATTCAACCAAAGTCAGTAGAAGCTGTGACAGCTAACCTACTGCTCCTCAGATTGGTGGTGTTAGTATAGATGGGAAAAATAAAAAGTTTATCTTAAGACCAAGTGTGTTACTCAGAAGGATTCAGAGTTCAGGTGCTCAGACTCCTGATCTCAAACCTTCCTTGCATGGTCACACACTCTTACTTCTTTCTGATCCTCAGGCCAAAGGCAGAGATTTCAACAGCAGTAGCAGAAGAAAATGAACTCAAGGAGGAGTCTGACAACTAGATTTGTGCAGGCTCAAATCACCGTCCACCAGCAGCCAAGTCATAAATAAGAAGTTATGTGGATTTAGCTCAAATGGAAGGGCAATACAGCAGTAAGGACAGGTGTAATAAACAAAATTTTCTAGGCTGATATTGATTACCATCATCATTCTTTCTTGCTTTTGTTTCAATATAAATTAATTTTAGTAATTCCAAGCATGCTGACTTGATTTCTCTCTGGATTTTCTTTTCTCTCCTTGCACTCAGATGGGTTTATTATGCAATAACTCTTCAACGAGTGCTATGCAGGAAATAATGATTCATCTAATTATTTGTTTGGCTTTGATATAATAGCATTCTAGAATTTGTTTTGGAACACCACATTTCTCAAGAGTCTTAGTAGTTGTTTTAAGATTATAATCCAGCAGGTGCTCAGATGATCTGAACTACTAAAATCTGAACAGAAACTTGGAAATCAGTCAAGAAAGGCAAGAGACTGGCATGGCTGAGTTGAGATCTGCCGGTCAAACTATAGGGCAAGAAGGAAATGCACAGGCAGTGGAAGCAGGGACAGTTATCCTGGGAAGAGTATAGGAATGCTGACCAGTTGTGTAGGGATGGGATCAGGAAGGCCAAGGCGCAGCTGGAGCAGAACTTGGCAAGGCATGCAAAGAATAAGAAGGGCTTCTGTGGGTGTGTTGGCCAGAAAAGGGAGGTCAAAGAAAGAGTACTCCTCCTCATGAGCAAGACTGGCAAACTGGTAACAACAGATGAGTTGAAGGCTGAGATACCAAATGATTTTTTTTGTCTCAGTCATCTTTGGCAACCACTCTTCCCACACCTCTTGAGTGGCTGGATTGCTGGGCAGGGACTGGGAGAGCAAAATCCCTCCCACTGTAAGAGATAAAGTGCGTGATCACCTAAGGAAGTTGAATATACATAAATCTATGGGACCTGATGAGATGCATCCCAGAGCCCTGAGGGAACTCGTTGATGTAGTTGTCAAGCCACTCTCTACAATACTTGAAAAGTCATGGCAATAAGGTGAAGTCCCTGGTGACTGGAAAAAAATGAAATATTGCATCTATTTTTAAAAAGAGTGGAAAGGAAGACCCTGGGAACTACCACTCTGTCAGCCTCACCTCTGTGCCTGGGAAGATCATGGAACAGATCCCCCTAGAAGCTATGCACATGGAGGACAGGGAAGTGATTCAAGACAGCGAGCATGGTTTCACCAAGGGCAAGTTCTGCCTGACCAACCTAGTGGCCTTCTGTGACGGAGTGACTACATCAGTGGACATGGGAAGAGCTATGGATGTCATCTATATGGACTTCTGTAAGGCCTTTGACATGGTCCCCCACAACATCCTTCTATCTAAATTGAAGAGGTATGGATTTGATGAGTGGACTGTTTGGTGGGTGAAGAACTCATTGGGTGTTCACATCCTTAGGGTAGTGGTCAACAGCAAAATGTCCATATGGAGATCAATGAAAAGTGGCATCCCTCAGGAGTCTATACTGGAACCAGTACTGTTTAATATTTTCATCAAGGACATAGCGGGATCAAGTTGCACCCTCAGCAAGTTTGAAGATGACACCAAGCTAAGTGGTGCAGTTGACATGCCTGAGGGATGTGATGCCATCCAGAGGGACCTGGAAAAGCTTGAGAAGTGAGTCTGTGTGAACCTCATGAGGTTCACAAAGCCAAGTTCAAGGTCCTTGCAGCTGGGTTGGGGCAATCTCCAGTAACAATACAGGCTGGGGGATGAAGACATTGAGAGCAGCCCTGAGGAGAAGGACTTGAGAGTGGTGGTGGATGAAAAACTGGACATAAGCCAGCAGTGTGTGCTTGCAGGCCAGAAGGCAAACTTTCTCCTGGGCTGCATCAAAGAAGCATGGTCAGCAGGTCAAGGGAGGTGATTCTGCCTCTCTACTCTGGTCTGGTGAGACCCCACCTGGAGTACTGTGTCCAGTTCTGGAGTCCTCAGCACAAGAAAGACATGGACCTGTTGGAGATCACAAAAATGATCAGAGGGATGGAACAACTCTATGAAGAAAGGCTGAGAGAGTTGGGGTTGTTCAGCCTGGAGAAGAGATGGCTTTGGGGAAACATTATTGTGGCCTTTCAATACTTGAAGGGGGCCTATAAGAAAGACAAGGACAAACTTTTTATTAGGGTCTGTTATGACAGAACAAGGGGAAATGGTTTTAAACTAAAAGAGTGTAGATTCAGACTAGATGTAGGGAAGAAATCTTTTACAATGAGGGTGGTGAAACACTAGACCAGATTGCCCAGAGAGGTGGTAGAAGCCCCATACCTGGAAACATCCAAGGTCAAACTGGACAGGGCTCTGGGCAACCTAATCTAGTTGAAGGTGTCCCTGCTCACTGCAGGGGAGTTGGACTAGGTGACCTTTAAAGGTCCATTCCAACCCAAATCATTCTATGATTCTATGATAAATAATGAATAACCATTTTCACTGAATAAATGTGAAACAAAATGGGCAGCTGTTTCTGTCCTTTTCTCCCTATTGAAAAAGTATAAAGACCATTATTTATCAAAATAAAAATCAAAAAGACTCCCATAGTTTTAAAATGAAAAAGCAATGGGCTTTTCATTAGGTCAGCTGGTGACTTCAGTGTTATGGCTCACTTTACATAGGAACTTGCAATTTTATGCTTCCCAAAGCAGCAGCAGAGGAGCCATTCCTGTGCAACCCCAAACAGCAACTTCCAGTAGCACAGCTAGTAGAAAGGTGATAAAGCCCACTGTGTTGGAGTCATGACCAAAATGATAAGCAGGATCCTTCTTACACAGCTTATTTCTTCCAGCAAGAAACAGACAGCCTTTTAAAATTCAAAGTTATGGCACTGCTCTTTGCAGAGGCAGTATTGTTATCTTTTGTGGGGATGAGCCATGGTAACCACTGGGGTGTGATACACCCTCATTGGACCCGAATTCTCGCAGCCTGTTTTGGCAAGGAGGTTTCAGTTCCACTGTGCCATATCAGGTGTAAATGTCCTAATATTCAGCTGAATGGGCACGCCGTGCAGAGACTTTTACCAAAAACACTGGCACATGTGTGGGGTTTTTATCGATAATTATTTTCCTGTGGTAGGAGAGCACCACTCTAAAAATGCCCTTCTTAAACCATTTCACTTTGTTCATGGTGCTTAACTCTTTGCTTGCTCTGGAAGAGTGGCAACACCCTCAGAGTTCCTCAGAAGATACTCTCTCTCTCTCTGCCCAAGACAGAAAGGAGACCGTGACCATATACAGTAAGCATTATTCACAATCTAATTGCTAAGAAAAGTCCATGTGTGATTTTAAAGACATATTTTTCCTTGTACAATAGCATGGATAATGGAACCTATAACAACTTAAAAGTGGATTAAAAAATAAATAAATAAATTTGCAAAATTATGTGCCAGAGAACAGGTATTGAAAATAGTAATTTTGCTTGGCAAGATCTGGGTACACATTTTTGGCCAGGTGCTAAAGTTTTAGAGACATAAGTAAGTTTGAAATAACTTAAAATAGCTATTTAATTTTGACTAAGTCAGAACTATATTCATTACATTTTCTTTAGTACAAGAGACCATTGTTTTAAGAAGACTGCAATTGCTTTTCATTATGCAAAGAGAATAATCTTCAGTAAGTAGAAAAGCTCTTGTGTACCACTGGTAAAAGTCACGTCAGAAAATGCTTTATATAAGAACCATATAACTGGTATATAGAAGTAATAAAATAAGAAGGTGAAATCATAAAAGGGTAAAATAATTCTGCTTTCAACTAAGGAGGAATATAAATGTGTATGGCAAAAATACATACAGTATCTTGGGGGCTAATCTACCATATCTGTCTAGGAGTCAATTCTGACAAGACCTTACTGTTCACAGTGTCTTATTTTTGTGAATATTAATATTTTTTGCTATTCCTGTTTGAAAATCAGTGTGGACATTTACTGCTTAAAGTGCACTTTTTGCAACACTGGAAACAGAGGATCACATCCTTCCTGTTGTAAAGTTAGCATTTTAATCTCTGGCTTCAAGTGAAGAACTTCACACTCATTTTTTCTTTTTTTCATTTAGCATTATCCCTTTTGTATGTAAATATATCTTGCCATCTAACATTTTGGAAAGAATCTTCTTGTATTTATGGCAGTCTAAGGCAATATGAAAAACAAGGTTTGGAGCTGGATGTAATAACTTTTACAATACCAACTGGTACATTTAAAAAAAAATAAGGGTCTTTCAGGCTCACAAGCCCTCCTTAAGGTCTTCATCACAAATAAAATCGAGGGCTCAGTATGCATTTATCAATAATTAAAAAAAACCCTAATAATGGCCTTCTTAGATTTCTTCAAAATTTAGTAATAAAAATAGAATATAAAAGTTGAATAAGCAGTATCATATTATATTGCTTTTTAAATACTACTTCCCCGAAGGATCATCCATTAAGATTATTTTTGCTAAAAAAACTAACATAGTTAAATTTAAAACTCATAACTCTCCTACAGCAAGCATGATCTGACTGTGATATGAACTAAGACTGACCTTCTTCACAGCTCTGGATTAACACAAAATAACTCCAAAAGGAAGGATGAAGCAGTTGGTTCTCTTTGCATGGTGATACATCTGTTTAAGAAAAGGTACCACTTGGATTTTTTTTTTAATTAAATTCTAAATATTTATTTTTATTTTTTAAAACCTCCTAACTTTTTAACCATGTTAAAATACTTCCACAATGAAATAAGGTACAAATTCCTGTTTGCACTCATTCATTTAAATGAATGACAGCTAGGGATAAATTCAATAGGCACTATGGTTCACACAAAGGCACTAACTGCTAGATGAGACTTATAGCCTTCACATGAATAAAACAGATAATATAGAAGATGAACTTCCATTGGATTGCCTAAAGCTGTTTATAAATTCTTTTAGAACTCTTTTTAATATTAATAACTCTGTCTCTAGACACACTGAGATCACAGTCCATGCACAACTACACCAGAGAGAGTAAAAGTTCACCAAAACCCTTGTCCAGTCTCAGGCCAGAAAACCAAGTCTACTTCATACAGATTGGAATAATAAATAATAAAAATCTGCTGGGGAACTTCTCCCTGCAGACCTGCACCGAGCACTGCAACCAGCATGGCTGTGTCTTGAGATGTTACATAAATCAGGCCTCTTTTCTTTAGGCATGAATATTAATCTGTACTCTAGCTCTGAGCAGCAGCTCTGCAAAACACATCAGTTCCACCCTGGATCTAAAAAAAATGCTTAAACACATCCTTCGTTGTCCTTATTTTAGGAATATATTACAGTAAATATTTAAGTGCATGCTCAAGATATCATCAGACAACTACAGGTTTCAGTACTTCTAATAGAACAGAGAAGACTTGGAGATCTAGTCAATAAGATCTAATCTGAAGAATGTTAGAGGTTCTCCTAGTGACTACTGAGTAAAATGATACGAGAATGATTTGACTTTGACATTGATGACAATTCATCTTTGTTCATTAGACAGAGGGGTAATGAGCCTTTTATGTTTCATTTTCTTAGGACTGAAAGATGTTTTGACTAAGTAGAATAAAGTAAGTTGGTTTGATACTTGCAAATTATATTTATGAGACAAGTTGTTTTGACTTTAAAATAATTCAGTTTTAAGAATAAAGCTAGCTTCTTTTTTTCCATAAATACAAATGTCTCTATGCCTGAATCAACAGAATATGATGTCCTGCCTTTATTACAGAGCCATTAGTGGCTATGTGTTATAATTTAACAAGTATATAGACTTGTTGCTGTGAAAAAAAAAAAAAGAGTTAAGAATGATTCTCTGGAGCTGTTTCCCAAAATGAAAACTTGATGAACTTTGCTCAACTTTTTTTCTGTCATACCAAGATTTTGGAGAAGTTTACTGTTAGAACTGACTCTGGTTAGGTGATAAGAGGAATACATTTTATTTAGCTTGGTTTGTGCTGTGCAAACAAGCGATCTCAGGTAAGACATACATATACTATTATTCCAAGCTGGAGAGTTGCTGAGTTACTTTTGCTTGCTGGCTGCTAGCCTAGGGCAAACAGGTAACAGCCTCTAAGGGGCAGAGCAAGGAGAGTTTCTGTTCAAAGCCATAAGGCAGGACTGCTAGGCACAGAGAATAGAAGAGTTTTGGGACCTGCATAAACTACCTGTATCAAGATACCAGTGCCTGGTGCCACTGTTGTAAGGGAGCCCTCAGGACTGTGGATGAGATGGGGTGAGGCACTCAGCTACACACTTAAGAGCAAATGGAGACTTATTTGGAAATATAGTGTAAATGTTCTCAGGTTTAAATGAAGGAACTTGAAAAACAAGTATTGGGAAATGGTGTTTATAGTGTCTGTCTTTTTAGCCTTCATGTATTTGATGCTACCAAAATCCAGCTGCAAGATTTTTAATCTCACTGACCAGAAAGGAAAGCTTCCTTTTCTGAAACAATTAATAAAGAGCACTAACTTTGCTTGAAGTCCCCCATTTTGGCTCCATAACAGAAACACTCTTCTGGGCTAGTGTTGGAGTTTCTTCAGTATGAATCAAATTATAAGAATAAGGAGTCATATAAAGGTTTAAAAGAAGACAATAATAATGATATTTTTGCACCATCCACTACTTTCAAAGGCACTCATTATTGCTCCTCTAACTTATTCTGATTCAAAGACATACTTGCAATTAATTTATAGTGAGGCTTTGTTATGCTCACTGTTCTCAGAGAAATATTTAAATTATATTCTTGTTCTTATAGCTTCCAAGGGCAAGGTAACAAGGTGTACACCCAATTGGGGAATCTTCTGCTAGTCATTAAAGATCCACTGATTAAAAGGATATGAAAATAAAAATCCTTCTTACAGTTGAATCAATAACTTAGTTTCTTTTTAAAGGTAGCTTTCTATTCTCAGTAATAATGAGAGGATTCTGATTTCTTATTCACAGTTTTCCAAATAGTGGATGACTTTCTCAGCTTGGCAGGCTACTAGGGAAGTAACACATATTATGTTGCACATTATCAGGAGGAAAGAAAAACTCCTTTAAATAAAAAAAATACAAAAAATACAGTTTAAGAACATCCAGAAAAATCATGTTTGAGTATTCAGATAACGTTTTGCCAAAATGCAAATACCACATAAGGACGTATTTCCTTTAGAAAGAGTTTGTAGAGGTGAACTGTGTTTCCCACAAAGAGTAAAAGAGAGTTTTACTAAATTTTCCTTTTAGCATTATATGAAGATTGAAACAGCTGTTTGACCACAGGAAAAACCTGGTCATTTTCTCTGCTGGAAAATCCAAATTCATAGGATCAAAATCTAAGAAAAATCCTTAAAAACTTCAGGGAAGTTTCTGGGTTCAAAACTGAATTTGAATCTCAAATGACACAAAGACTATTGTGTGTCAAGGAGACAAGAAAGGGGTTATAGTATAGCATCTTCCATAAAGCCTTAAAATTGCATGTTTCTTAACATTTTTTACAGAGTCAGGACTCGTGAAATTTCAAATGTGAAAACGATAGAAAAAAGGTATTACTGTGATGACAACAGAAATACGTATTTTGTGTATTCATCACAGAAATACATATTTTCAAACATTTTCACATTTTCAATAATGACCTAGTAGTTCTTTGAGGGAGGTTCATAGAGAGCAGTGAAATGCAGAGAAACTATTGTGTTTGAGTGGACCAAGTGTGGGCTTTTAAGACACCTCTGAGCTACTTCTCTAGAACGCCTCTACTAGTCAATGGAGAAAGATTCCTCTGACCCTCTGACTCAGGTGTAAAAATGATGGAGCAAACTATCCTATCCATCACCTCTTTCCTCGCTGACAATAGGAGGTGCATTGTCAAGAAGGGTAGACAAGATGCTTAGCGTTCAGATGCTAAACCAGGTGAAACTATTTTTTCCTAAACAATGTGGAACATGTGCTTCCTATTTCCAGGTTTGTCTCTTAAACTATGAGAAGCCACAGTAACCAATCAAAACTCAGACATAATTCATTATAAGCTGTAATTATGTAGCAGTGGAGGAGTAAGTATACAAAAGGCTTTAAAACTCTAATTAACCCTATGAAATAAAAAATGAAAAGTAACTGAATGTGCATTGTAATAAATGCAGGACAAATAATGCAGCAGTGACAACTCAGACAAAAGACTCCTTTTTTAGTTAAAAAAAAAGATTATTTCACATTTAAACTGAACTCTCACTTTTTGAATACTAAGTTTGTAAAGGGAAATTAATACAGGTTATCTAAGCTGGTAGTGAAATGCCCAGAGCATTTATATTCTTTTCTCTAGTCCAACATCTTTAAAATATTGTGACTCCTCCATTTGACAAAAGTTTACTCACCTCTAATTGTCATGAGGGGAAAGATACTCAGGAGAATTTCAAGGTTTCCAACTGCAGTAGAAAAGCTCACCCTTATTCCTGTTTTCCCATCTACCTACTTTCACCCGCACCTCCCAAAAAAGGCACCTTCAACTGCACCTGAATAGATTTTAACTTCCTTAGTGAAATTAGAGGCGGTGCTCTGAACTCCATCTCCACCACCTTGAAAACCATCCCTTTACAATAGCTTTCCCATCCTTCATAATTTGCTTCTTTCCTGTCTCCTGTGTGTCTAGGAGCACTAAGCTGGTTAGGGATCTAAATTCTTTACCATAGCACTCCTTTATTCCATGTACCTAAGGAACAGTGTCATGGGAAAGAAGCAAGATAACCTACTACATTTTGGAAATGTTTCCGACATAACTTGACCCTCAGCCCAGATTTTTCAAAATTCTTGATTCACAGTAGGACCTGAATTCAGTATGAAGAAATTTAATTTAACCTAAACCATCAAAATTCAAGTCCTAGGTACCACAAACTGGGAGATAAATGTAATAGAATGTAGGCTTCTGGATCAAGTCGCTTGTCTGTAAAATAGATACATTCATTTTCTGGAGTAGTGTTAATATAAAATCTTTGTGAAACACTCAGATTTTATATGAACCATGAAGCTACTGAGAAAATGCACATTTTTTTCATTTCATAGGAGAGTTTGATTAGAGTGCAGTAAATAACATAGATACATGCATTACCAAAAAGCAAAGTCAAGCATATGGACATGTGTTTCCAGCCTTAATTTCTGCCTGTTTATATATATATTTGTGTGTGTGTGTGTGTGTGTATAATATATATAAATTAAATATATATACGTTAAAACACACATACACATAAGTACTCTTAATGTAAAAAAAATTGTTTCATTTGACCAAATATCTCATCACTATATTTTTTTCAGAGGAGCATTACCTACTTGGGAATTATGCACAGTCCAAGAAAGAATTAAAAGTAATTCTAATACAGTAATTTACATGTTTCAGGAGGGAAGAAAGTTAATCTTAAATGTTGGAATATTTGGGGGAGAAAAAATGGTTTGTGAAAAGCACTAGGCTTTTCTAACTGGAAAGAGGTATGAGGCAAAGAAAATTACAGAAGATGCATCTAAGATGTAAACAACTGATATTTTCCTATTAGAAACAACCCTGCTTACTGTTCAATCTTTCAGAATTTTACAGAACCAGAAGCTGAGTTGCATGGCCCTACTGGGCATCCAGGAAATTTTACTGTCAAAAGGTATGAAGTCCACATTTTTTACTCTGAAGGGCTCATAGATACAAGATTTTAAGTCATCACTTGTGCATGATTAAATAACATCCTCCTGTACTCAAACCAGCTTCTTTTGGAGGTAAAATTCCTTAGCTGAGGGATAATTAATTTTGATTTTTAAAAGACAGGACAGCTATTTAAAGCTGCTTAGAGACTAGGAACATTATAATATTCTTAGCTGAGATAGGTTTGTAGACAGAAGAGTGATGAAGTAGATAAAATATTAGAGGCATAACAATTTCAGTTAATGATCTGACCCTGCAATTTATGATATATTTATTACTCTTGCCAATAGTCATTGTCTCTGTAATAGAAATAAGTAGTTGATTAGGCCAAAATCATAACAAGCCATTAATCTGTATTCAGGGATTATTTTTTAATGAACAGACAGTTTTAAGATAAGGACACAAAAAAAAAAAAAAAAAAAGTATGGGCCACAATGTAAAAAAGATACCTCTGACAAAACTTAAAAGAGAACAGATCAGTTATTTAGGAAAAGCCAGTCTGAGCAGCTCATCTTTCTCTTCATGTTTTTTTAAAAAATTACCTGAATTTCAAGGGGATGCACAGAGTCTAATTTCTCCTGCTG
>NW_010333526.1:0-11374 GCF_000700745.2 Antrostomus carolinensis | reverse complement strand
CCTGCTGAAACAAAGACCAGGAAAATCCCACAGTCTTAGTAAATGACATATTCGTTATTGTAAATATGGATCAAATATTTCTAACATTTAAAACATATTATGATATTAAAAAGCTAAAAGCAGTGAGCTAATCTGAGTTTATTCAAGTTATTTAATTTATGTTTGAACAATGCAGATGCTACAAAGCAAGAAATTCAGTAGTCATTTGGTAAAGTAAAGTAGCACACAAATAATTAGCTGTCATCACCCAGTAAATCGGTGTAAACAGTCTATTCTGTCAATCCAGGGGAGGAAGCAAGGATAAGATGCTGCACCCTCTTACACTCTCTTCCTAAATACAATTAGTTTAGCTTACACTAGTACCTAGAAGCCATAGTCCTAGACCAAGACCTGTGCCAGAATCTGTCTGATATATAATGATAATAAACGTCTATTACAACTACGCTTAAAGAAGGAAATTAGATAAAGGGCCTTTGTTGCAGTCCATGTGGTACAAATTGAAAAAAGTCAATATTGTTGTTGAAAAAAACTATATGCCTGACTAGAAATCACAGTGATTAACACATTGACAGAAAAAAGATCTTAAGATCCTGAAACAATGGGAACATTAAAATTAAAGCTTCTCTTGGTAGAGGGTCAGGAGTTGTAATGAAGTCAGGAGGGAATCAAGAAACAGAAAAGGGAAAAAGAATGAACACAGCATTTGAAAGAGAAGGTAAAATATGGAAAAACAACTAAAACAGAAAAAAAAAATTGAGAAAAGCAATACCACATTGACAGGCTTTACAAAACTGCCTTCAAACTTTCCTCCACCTTCTTTTATATTATGCATTTAAAATAAAATAAGTTAAATTCTATAATTTTGAAGTACTCCAAAAGCCTCTTCCCATGCATCTATGCCCATTTTTGCCTCATTAAGAGATCAGCAGGGATGAAAAACACAAGGAGCCTTGAGAAAAGAGCGATAAGGTCTGCCCTCACCCCCCTTTTCTCCAGGCTAAACAATCCCAGTTCCCTCAGCTGCTCCTCATAAGACTTGTACTCCAGGGCCTTTACCAGCTTCATTGCCCCTCTTTGCACCCACTCCAGCAACAAAATGTCCTTCTTGTAGTGAGGGGCACAAAACTGAACACGGCACTTGAGGTACAGTCTCACTAGTGCCGAGTACAGGGGGACGATCACTTCCCTACTCTTGCTGGCCACACTGTTTCTGATACAGGCCAGGATGCTGTTGGCCTTCTTGGCTGCCTGAGCACACTGCTGGCTCGTGTTCAACCGGCCGTCGACCAACACCCCCAGGTCACTTTCCAGCCACTCCTACCCAAGCCTGTAGTGTTGCATGGGGTTGTTGTGACCCAAGTGCAGGACCCGGCACTTGGTCTTGTTCAAACCCATACAATTGGCTTTGGCCTATTGATTCAGCCTTCCTGTCCTGCAGGTAATGAGGTAATGAAGAGAGTGGACAATAGTTGGTTGGGGAAAAGAAAGACTTGCTACATACAACCTGTAAGAGCAGGAAATATGGAGGCTAAATACTCAGAGTAGCTGCCATCTAAAAACATGTAAAGTAAACACTCTATTGGCAAGAAATGAGTCCAAATTCCAAGTTAACTCTAAAAGCTCCATTTTCCTTCTCTGCCCCCTGTTGTGGAACCTCAGAACTGTATAAAAAAGGCAATGTATTTTGAGTAGTTCAAAATTCAAGTTTAAGTCTGTTCGGATGATTTAAATTCTCTTACTCTGCTCTCTGTCCATATGCACATTTTTTCCTGCTGATATCATATAAATATCAATTGATATTTACCATGCATATCTGTAAGCAAATTTGTATTTAACATTTCTTATTTAACAGAAAGGAACACAGACATTAACACCCTAACACAGTTCACTTGAAATATGTTCCTGCTACAGAAATGACATGTTCTTTATTGACCAACAACTTTTGCCTATGATATATTTCTGCACAAGGCAGCCATCACTGTCTCATGCCATGGAAGAGTGCTTCAGTCCTCAGCCTGAAATGTTAGTTGTTAGCATCCTGACAGGAAAACATACAAGGCTGTCAGGCCATTTTAAAATGCATTTATCTAGTTGAGCAGCAATCACCAAATTTCCAGAAAGGCCTTCTTAAAGCTTCTTAAAGTATTATGTTAACAACCACAACTTTTTTTTAAAAAAAAAAAAAAAAAAAAAAAAGGCTATGCAGTCTATATTCATTTTTTAATTCCTTAAGGATTACCACTTCCTGCAACACTTACCATCACTACCAACTGAATCAAGTCTCTGTAAAGGTATATGAAAAAAATTCCCATTTCCTTTCTCTACGGAGAGTTTTAATTCTTAACCTCCAAACTAGATTAGGGTTTGGAAGTAAGCCACTGTCTGTTATTTGCCCTCTCACATGTTGTTTCTCTTCTCTCACCAATATGCTCTTATTAGGATAGATTTAAAAAAAAAAAAAAAGTAATAACTATGTTCAATAATTTTACTTCACAGCCCATGTTATATGAAGCATTCATAAACCCAGTACAAGCCAGCTTTTTATTGCATAGCAGATCAAACATTCATTTCCTGCTTCTCTCCTTTTGCAAAGCACAGTCAACTTTCACATGTAAGGAGGATGGTAGAACAAAGCCTTATACACCTACAGTATGAAAATTTGTATTTGTCACCATTGTCCTTTTTTAAGCTGTCCAAATTGCAATGCTTCTAAACAAAGGATTCTTCAGGACAAAAATTCTCCAGAGGACAAACTCATGGCTCTGCTGTTTCCCTTACTGAGCCACCGAAAGACTTTTATATGGGCATGCAATCATCAGCCTGAAAATATCTGACAAGTGGGATTGTAGATAGGAGAACAAAGTTCTAAAGGAGAAAGCATAAAGATAAATTTATTCTTGAAAATGCAAGTATGGTAGTACAGGAAGAGTATTGTTTTCAGATTAGTCCAAGATAGGTCATTTACAGATTAAAGGAAATTTTTTTTCATTTGGGAAGGCTGTGCATATGCCAGCATTCTACCTGATCCTTTTTAATACTCAGGAAGAAGAAATATATCAGTGGGTAAGGCAAATAGATTATAAAGCAGACAACAACAGTTTGGTGAAGATAGATTTTTCATGACAGTTGATGCAACACATCTCTAAGAGGTATTACTCATGGAAGTCCATACATTGCTAGAATATCTCATAAAGAACAGCAACAAAAAAAAAAATGACAGCATTTCTCTAGCTTCTTTTTAGCATCTCATTTTATTTAACATCTTATTATTGCCATTTCTTTTTCATGAATAATTTGTCTAATTGTTTCACTTTTATTACTGAAGGCCAAATGGGATTGAAAAAAAATACCCTATTAAATACAAAAACTGAAAGGAATATATCAGCCTGGTCACCGAGAATCCCCAGACAAGATGGTAATACTTTATCAGTTCAAAGAAAAATATTTTCACTGTAAACTTAGTTCTTATAAAAACAGCTGTAAAGAAACTACCATATCAGTATTACATAAGATAGATGTTGTATTAAAAAGAACCTTTAAGGTGTTTTGCAAATTATTGTCCGATAACTGATAATAATGTTAGGCATTAGTTGGTCATTGTTGTTTTTTAAAGAGATATCTTTATCATGTCATGACGTCATAATATGTCTATATGAATAATTTAATCTGTTGTGAATGCATTGAAGACATACAGTTTTATATGGTACATTTATTCTAAATATAACATGTCTACATATATTTGCAACCAGTTATCACCACAGTTAGTCACCAGGGTTCTAATTCATAGAATGAATCATAGAATGGTTTGGGTTGGAAGGGACCTTAAAGATCATCTAGTTCCAAACCCATAATGATAATTTGGCCTTTATCTACCTGCACATTTCCAAAATATTATCTGTGAGTTGAAAACTTCAATTCTCTCACTTTAAAGTTCATTATTTAATATTCCAAATGCACAGAGGATTGAAAAGTACATCCTACAGGTCAAATGGACAGCAGGAAGCATTTGTATGAAGACACATGCAAACACATAGCTTTTCTGGCCATCCTTCTGAAGTCATGATTTTCTTATGCACCTTCATGTCACATCCTAGCAATTAAACAGCTTTTAATGAACAAAAACTCAAGGCCCACTCCATTAGCACTTGAATGACGGAACATTTTCAACTAGTTAAATCGCATCTTTGCACCTGGCTGATAATGCATTATTTTTCAGGAACACACCCTCTTTTCCTCAAATGAAACAGAAAAAAAGTCTTTTTGTATGCAAACAGAGAGCATGCAAAGCCAGCTGCATTGACTATAACACATTCTTTTCACCCAGGGAGCCCAAACACAATCCCATACCATTAGCTCATATTCTGTACCTGTATATCAGCTACCCCCTCACAGAAACAGTCCTCATTCCACATCACAGCTCAACAGCAAAAATACAGAACAAAAGTATATGAAGCTATTACCTTCCTACAAACTTCCTGGATAGGAGGAGCATGTATAGTGAAAAATGTACTTTACATCATTATTCCTAAAATATAGCAACTATGTATTTTACAGTTTTGACTTGTAAATGTTACTGGATTTAACTTAGTGGCTAAAGATGTTCCTGCCACAAGATATTCACCCATATATGTTCTTTGATTGGTGCTGCTAGACCGGGAGGTGGAATAGCCCCAAACCCACTGCAGCACCGCCATGTAACCTGATATTCATTTTCGGTTACCTTAGTATGCGTAACTGTAAATGCTTTGGCTCAGGAACTGGTTCATGTATGCTTCAGCTGGTCCTGCCATTTGTAGCAGCAAGACCTGCTACAGAGCAAACAATAGCACCAGCTGCCTCAGACACACAACTTTAATTCATCTGTTTTCATCTCCATATAATTAATATCTCACTAATGGATATAAATTCTCCCTTACTGCTGTAAACAACAGCAAAGATGTGTAACAGATAAACAAATGCTGTATTCTATACATATGCAGTCTGAAAATAACACAAAAATCAGCAGTGTTAAGTAACAGTGTCTAGAGCTGCTATGCACAGCAATTTGATTGTTCCAGAAGATGTATTTTTTTGAAGACCATGCAATTTGTAGAGAAAAAAACAAGATCTAAAAGCAAAATGGGACATCACATTCTGAAACACATTTACACTGAGAAAAATTCTGGGGTGATAGTGAATGAGCTAATTAAGTATGAATATTCCAGTGCTATAGATAAGAAAATTACTGTGATTCCTGGATGCTTAAGCCAGAAAATACTAAGGTTATTGAAGAGCTGGTATTTATCTCTTTAAAGAGTATTAGGGAGACTATTACTGGAATATTTTGTCATGTTGTGCAGTGCACACTTTAAAAATTACTTGGTAAAAAGTTAGAAAGGAATCAAAAAAGGCCTTCAAAATAATTTGTAATATGGAAAATCCACGTATGAAAGCATCGATTAACTCTAGTTTATCAATTAGAAGGCTAAAATATTACTTGATCATCATCTGCAAATACATGTAAGTAAAAGATTCCTGGCTTATAGCTTCTTACAATAACAATTAAAAAAAATGTGTAATGAGATTCAGTAACCAGAAAACAAAGTAAAACAAAATTCAGGCTCAGGTTTACATTTCAACTGTGAGCCTAAAGAATCACTGGGAAAATATTAGGAGAGAGGTGGATTCTGAAGCACTTTTGTCTTTTTAAAAATCATATCTTTTTTTTAACATATGCCATATCTTATGCAGAAATTATATGCAGACTATGGACTGTCATTAAATGAACACGATGGTCCCTTTTGCTCTTAAAATTCATGAAGATCTAAGTATTCCTCAAATTGCATGGTTAAAACATTTTTTTAAAAAAGCAAGGGAGTCCTCAAGAGAAAATGTTTCTTTTCCTATATGTTTCTCAAGTGGATGTAGTCTAGAACAGTATCTGATTGTAGCTCAAACTCTTTCACAGGGGCAGGGACTGAGAGAATGAAGAGCCACCCACTGTAGGTGAAGATCAGGTTTGAGACCACCTAAGGAACCTGAAAATGTACAAGTCCATGGGACCTGATGAGGTACATCTGTGGGTCCTGAGAAAACCAGCTGATAAAGTTGCCAAATTACTATCCACCATATTTGAGAAGTCCTGGCAGTCTCTGAAGTTTCCACAGACTGGAAAAGGGGTTACATAACCCCCATTTTTAAAAAGGGAAACAACGAAAGTCCGGGGAACTACAGGTCAGTCAGTCTCCCCTCTGTGCTTGGCAAGATCATGGAGCAGATACTCCTAGAAACTATGCTAAGGCACATGGGAAGTGAGGAGGTGATTGGTGACAGCCAACATGGCTTCACCAAGGGCAAATCATGCCTGACCAATCTGGTGGCCTTCTATGACAGGATTACAGTGTTGGTGGATAAGAGAAGAGCAACTAATGTAATCTACCTGGACTTGTGCAAGGCATTTGACAGTGTCCCACACAAAACCGCACATAGTACTCAATGTGAGGCTACACACCAGTGCAAAGTAGAACAGGATGATCACTTCTACCAACCATCTCGCAATGCAGTGCTGGATGCACCCCAGGATATGGTTGGCCCTCTTGGCTGCCAGGGCACACTGATGGCTCATGTTCAACCTGCCATCAACCAGAACCTCCAGGTCCCTCTGCAGGGCTGTTCTCCAGCCTCTAGTTCCCCAATCTGTGTGTGTATCCAGGGTTGCCGTGTCCCAGGTGCGAAATCCAGCAATTGCCCTTGTTAAAATTCATACAGTTGGTGATTGCCCAGCTCTGTAATCAAGTATGGGAAAAAAAAGGGAGTTTAACACCAGTCTTGTTTTGTAAAAGTAGTGGGCTGTTTAGACTCCCTGTTTATTTGCCACATGGAGCATTCAGCAAGATGGGGCTGATTCAACGAATGATGATTATTTTCAGATGAATTAAAAGGGAAAAGAAGATTTCAAGGGAAAACAGTGTTCTACTCTTCATTCTGTAGCAAATAACTGTTCAAATCTGATTTGACTAACTTGCCAGTGCTACAAAAGCACAGCACACATAATAAAAGATGAACTTATTTATTCATGGCCATCTAGGGGAAAGCAGGCAAAAATCAATCTTTCTGAGTTCAGTTAAAATAAACAAAGAAAAATTATTCATTTATTAGTGTGCATTTCAAATAAATACTGAATTTATAAAGAATATTATATCTCATTAGGTCTTCACCTTATTAGTTCATTTTTGGTAAAAAATTTAGGGCCAAATTTTAAGAATCAACACCATTGGGACCTTAAGTCTATATCCAGAAGGATAATTTCTGATATCAAATGTGTATGGCATCACATGTGTCTTTATTTAACTTATTCCATTATACTGGAAGTCAAAATCCTGTTATTTGTACCCACATTAACTATGTACATCAGTGGATGGTGGCACAAAGTCAAAACCTGGTTTTAAAACTTGTTCTAGAACTACTTTACATAAGCTTTCCTGTAAAAAGAGGGGAAAAAAAAAGGGTGAAGAAACAAAAGCAAAACACAGTTCTGCTACTTAGCACAGTCTAGATGAAATTACTTCTACACATGTCATTAAAGCTCCAGTAATAAACAGGGTAAAGCATTTTTATTTAATGGGTTTCAGTGCTATAAATTGTGCAGAATAATAGTTAAAAATTGAATAATCTTGTATTATTTGTAACTGTGGTGGATATAGAAGTTTTGGTGAATGCAGATATAAAGGAACTTTCCTGAGCTGCAAATGTACTTTATTAAATTACCAATTATTTCCATAGATGGACACACTGGGAAATGTTTGTTTTGCTCAGTTCACCCTAAAGACAGTGAAAATTAGAATGAATGAAGCAACATGGTTCTTTTCAAACTGCATCTCCATATTTCTCTCCCTGCTAATTCTGAGATCAATAATATTGTAGACTATCTGCTGTACTATCTACTAGTCCTACTGAGAAATTAATTTCCCGTACAAGCTTGTAAATCTGTGATTCTTCCTTTTCAAGCAAATGATTTTTCATTTTAATAACAATTAAAAATAAGGTGGAAAAACTGTGTATTTGGATAAGAAATATAAATCTGTTTTCTTCAACAAAGCAAAAGCACTGTTTTTTTTATTATTACAGGATGAATTAAGAGTCTCACTTCTCCCATTTTTGAAACACCTAACTATTAACAATTAATGGGATAAACTGAGAAGACATTCAGAGAATTGATTGGAAAGATGTGACATGGTTTTTCCCAAACAGTCTGAAAACAGGTCCTTTCAGTCAGATGTGAGACTCATGTTCAAACTGATACTTGTTCTTTTTCATGGGATTTGAACCTTTATAACCCAGGAGAGCATCTTTATCAACAGGTTTCAGTATATTTCTCAGTAAACTGTTCTCAATCCCTCTTCTTCACAACACTTTGTATAGAAAAGTGTGATATCTATTGCATTAGAAAGGGAGTAAGAACTATTTTACAGCTGATAGCTTACTTGCAAAACCCAGTTTTCAGTCCCTGCCTCCACTAAGATGCACTTTCTGCAAGTGGAATAGCAGGAGAGACCATGAAAACTAGCATGCCTGCAATTTGTCTATGGAAAATTTGGACAAAAAGGGCTACAGAAGAATCGTTCATTAAAAAATGCTGGAAAACACTGTCTTCTTCTTATTTTTCAAAAATATTTCTTCCTCTAAGCAATCAAATCCAATTCAAAAATCACAACCAGTCTTTCATTAATTTTTAATATCTTAAATAAATAAAATCACCTTGAATTATCTATGTGATAGACCTAAAAGCCATCCAGAGAGTTCTGAAAAGGCATTATTATTTTGACAGTGGGAGCAAAACACTTGCAAAGCTGGATTTTTGGACATCTATTTCACTGTCTTCAAATAGCAAGTTGGCTCAGGACTGGCTCACACATCTGAAAATATTACCGGTTTTAGTTAACTTTTGCACTTGAAAATTCTTGTAAGGGTTTGCAGATATCTGTCTTATGTTCAGCTATAATTTTTCCTCTTCTTGCATGTTTTCCTAGCAGAACCATATTAAATCAAACAAAATCACACAAGAAACATTCCCACAGCTTGGTCAGTACACCACATTAGCAAGAGATTGCAGTGCAGCTCCAGATGAATACTATAACCCACAGAGGCTACAGAAAGACAACAACTTCTATTTTTCTGTTGAAGGGTTGAAGAAGCCTACATATTGACCAACATGAATTAATAGACAGTATTTTAACTATCTAACTGAACCCTAGTTCAATCACATGATAAACTTCAGATGATAAAATATTTGCAACTGCCACAGGGGGCCTGTGAATGCAGAATAACTTAAGGCAGTGCAATCCTTGAAACAGCCCCAGGCCTCCCTGTATGGCAAAATGGCACAGGCAGATACAGTGAAATGAGTTCAGCTGCTGGTCCCACAGGAGTATCCCAGTGACATTTGGTTAAATGAATAAACTGTGCTTCTCAAGCAAATAATCCATGCTTAGTGTAAGTACTTCACTGCTCTGAGGTAGCTACCTTGCCTCCAACTCTGGACTGGTGGAAAGGAGTCAGCTGAGGACTAGTTCAGGATTGCCTTTACTATGCTCCACTGCATGACATGGGCATGCTCTGAAGAGCTGAGGGATAGAGCTCCCAACGACATTCAGTGGAGTTGCCTTAGCCCACCCTTGTTTTCTAGGTGGTGTGACTAAAAGTAAGTATTTTTGATTGGTGCCTTGTTAGGTGGAACACATATGAGATATACACACACATTTTAATGAAGAGTGCTTCCCAAAGAGCTGAAGCAGGTATTTAAAAAGGAAAACATAGCCAGTACCTGTTGAAATTATTTTAGGGAATCATTCAAGAGTACCCAAAAAGCAAGGCAACTCATCAAGACCCTAGGCAAGACAGCCAGCTGGCAAGCCCACAGCATTTCCAAAGCAACACCGAGAGCAGACTGTGACAGCTGCCAGCTAATCAGATGTTGTAGCTGATGAGATATTATTTTCCATATATTTATATTTAACTCCACTACTATCTAAGAAATACTTTTTGTTCACAAAAATAGAGCATACAATGGAAAACTAATATGAAGAAGAAATGTAGAGGCAAAATTATATACTCAATGTTTAACTGGCAAAGTTACACTCTGTATTCCAAGAATGCACAGGGATCTGAACCTGTGCATAGTTCACCACCTCCACTTCAAGTACTTCAAGGGATACAGTATATGAATAAACTTGAACCTTCACACAAACCTCCTTTATTCCATGGAGAGGCCTTGCACACTACTCACACAGAGCTCTGCAAAAATGTTTTCAGGCACCGGTCATGGGAGCTTACCTGTGCAGATCAGATTAAATCTGAAAGGAATCACTGACAGAATCAGCTCTTAGGCTTGGAAGCATCTTTAGAGACAGCCTGAGAGTGGGTGCTTTAAGGTACAGAGTCAGGACTCCTGTGGTAAAAGCAGCTCCTACCCTACCTCCCAAGCCAAAGTCCAAACTATTGCTTCCTCTGGCAAGGCCACCGCCACTGCTTGAAGGCAAGGGCATGAATGAAAGGTGTCAACTTATGGTCTAAGTATGCTGTTCTAAAATCAAGTCCCTGAACTCTGCACTGGCTCTAGGCCACTGAGCTCCACGAACTTTTACAAAGGCTAAAAATGGCACATTTGAACATTGTTAATGATATACAGTGAACTAGCTTGTTTATACCAGCACTTGGTGTTTGCAGTAATTTGAGCACTTCTGTGGCTCACTGGGCATTTATTTCTAAGTTTCTAGGAGGTGTATTAAGGAAAAGAAAACAGAAATACTGTAAAACAGTAATCCTGTCTCTCAAGGTTTTGAAATTCAAATGGCCACACAAGTCTTATGATGCTGATTCTGCTTGCTACGGGCTATGATCAGGTACTAAGTAAAAAAGCTGTCTCAAACTGATTTCTTCAAAAAGCATTACATGACAGCTTGACTGGAACATTAGACGTTAACAACTTTTTTCCAAAGTTTTTATTAAAAATCTCAGTGTTCAAAGGCAACAAATTTAAAGTGTTACTCAAAGTTTATTTACAGACCATTCAGCAGATGTGCACTTAGCCTCACAAGCACTTGAATGTGCAGTGTAGCACAGGATACAAGACTCTTCAGCATAGTGATCCAAAGAGGTGAAGAATAGGAAAGAAAAAGTCTATTTAATTGAAAAGAAAGATAATTAGGATTTCTTTGAATAGCAGGTGCCCCTGACAATACTTTCTTAATTAGGCCTTAAGCAAACTCTGTCATGGACCACTACTAAGACATTTCCCTCCCAAACTTGAGCATTCCCTGTAACACTGGACTTCCTCTCTTCTATGCAATGCGCAGTATGTGAATCACACCATAGAATCATAGAATCATAGAATCAT
>NW_010333525.1:19730-58476 GCF_000700745.2 Antrostomus carolinensis | reverse complement strand
ACCCCACCGCCGGCACCCCTCACCCCGCCGAGGAGCTACAGCCCCTTTCAGGTCGATGTTTACAAGAATACCTGAGAATTTAAATGAAGAGCATTGAAAAAATCTTTGGCTGCCGTACCTGGTGGGGGATGTCACCGGTTCACAGAATCGAGACAGCCTCAGTCTTGTAGCTTCATCCCAGCGTGGGGTGGGGGGATAACCCAGCGCTTCAGCACCGGTTAGTTATGCCTCAACACAGACCGTGTGTATTTCTTGTAATCATTCTTCCTAGATCAAAAGTGAGACGACCCTCAATTATGTTCTCTTGAAGAGGCATGGCGTACCTTGCAGGTAATAGAAGCGTCTGAGGTAATATGATTATATCTTTTTTTATGATTTAAAATGTTCATGGGCTTATGTAAAAGAAATGGTGTGATACTCTGACTTTATGTCAGTTCTCTCAGTTCTGAGAATGGAACTGTTGCATGTTGCAACCTCTCAGTGTTTTTGAATAAGATGAAAGAAAAAGTGCCACAAATGTGCGAAAATGAGTAAAAGCCATGATTGCTCAAAGTTCTGATGAGACTAGGTTGTTGTTTGTTGGTTTTTGTTTGTTTTTTTTTTAATTGAGTAGATCAACTCTGAAGGGACTAGAGAGTAGAGGAAAAGGTGGCTGTACCAGTTTAATGACAGATTTTAATGAGAATTATACTTTACTACGTGCTGTCATGGATGCTGTAATTGTAATTCAGGTGCATGTATCATTGAAGACCTCTTTCAGACACTTGTCTTTTTTTTTTTTTTTTTTTAATCTTAAATTGAGACAGATATTTCCTTTCAGGGTGAAACTTTATGGACATGGCCTCAGATACATTGAATTTTTTCCCTTCTGGCAAATTTGGACAAAGATAACTCCAGCTGACTTCTGTCCTGAGTGGTAAAGCTCCACAGGTCGATTACAGGCTCAAGATGTGGACAAAATGTCTGGAAAAAGGGAGAAATTTAGCTGTTTGTCACGGCAGAGTGTGGTAAGAAAAACATTTGCACTTGACTCTGTAATCATATGTTTGTTATTTTCATCCTGAATTGCATGAATGCATGCACAGAGCAGAGCCTAATTTTGCTGTTGGGTATACCTTCCACAGAAACTGAAGTTTTTTCTTCATGAAAAGACAGAGGCAAGGAGTTTCCTCAGGGAAGTTTGTATGTGTGGTTTTGCACAGGGCTATCTATATTTGCAGGTCTTCCCTGTTGGCAAAAAGACAAGTTATAAATTTAAATAGATAGAAAGAACACTGAATTTATAGAGAAGCAGGTTTCTGGAAGACTTTCCTTCAGAACATGGCAAAATACTACTGCTGCATGTAGTGAATCTGCTGCTGGGGTAAAAAGCTGCTTGAGAGAGCATGTGTGAGACAGAAACCTCGAGTGAGGTAATGCTGTAATGGAACAGAGCTTATGAAAAAACAGCGTTTCAGAGAACTCGTAAAGAAAATACCTGGTCATAAGTGGAGTCTGTTGTGTCCCATTTTCTCTTTCAGTTATTGCTATTATGATATTTTAATCTTCTTTAAAATTGAAAACTAGAGATTTTAAGAGTTACTGTCCATCACAATTAGTGAAGAAGGCTGGAGCTTTTGTATAAACACACATAACCCCCTCCAGTGATTTTAAAGTTTTGTGTATTTATTTTTATGCTCGGCATTCTTGCAGGGAGTCATTTTTTCTTACAGTTAGGCAAGAAAAGACCTGCCTGGTAATTTGAGCTGAAATTTGCAGTGAGGGAGGAGGAAAGAGAAGGGGAAGAAGGAAGAAAGCAGGCACTGCAAGAAGCAGTATGGGTGACTCAATACATAGCACGTTTCTGAGTTGGTTTGGTGAAGTAAGACACAGCAGCCGAAAGTGACTATTGTAGAAACTGGTGATCAACTAAAGATTCTTCACAATAGGATGGAGTTCTCCTGCTCATCCCTCTGTTTGAATAATTTTACAGCACTGTGAATTGTCCTTTCACAGTGCTGTAAAAACTGTGGTAGACAGAATAGAAAAAAGTAGTAAGGCAGGCCAAGTTAAGGAACAACTTATCAGAGGCATGCAACTAATAGATCCTTCTCCAAAAATGTTGGGAATAAGAAACCTACCAAAGAGTCTTGAGAGCCAATAGATCATTCAGGTATAAAAAACCCCTATGAGATGGGCTATGGGAAGATACAAACATAGCAAGGGAAAAAAAAAAAGAATTTTTTGTATTTGTGTTCATCTTGGAAGAGCATGGATTTCAGTGCCAATACCTTTTCTTATGGTTAATCTTCCATAGAAGGATTTGTCTCAAATTGAAAAGTCAGTAAAAGGTAGTTATAGAATGAAAGCCTATATTTCCTGTGTATTAACTGTGTTATTCCTGTATTAACTGTGTAATGCAAACATTGACTTTAAATTGTGGAAGCTTATATTGGTAATCAGTAATTGAAGATTTTCTTTCCATTTTTGCAGGGAAACAGGACAGCAAAAACATTGTTTTCATGTAATATCACAACAGTGTTTCTGTCTTTAATTATTGTAGGTAAGTTTGTTGGTGGCTATGGAAGGTCTTGCTCTGAAACTTATTTTTTCATGCAAGTAATTCTAATTTTCTGTGAAAATGGCTGTAAAAGTAAAATTTTATGTGCATGCCAATGAGTTCTTTTAACCAGACCTAAAACCAGGAACCTATAAAACATATAATATGTGATATTTTGTGTACTATCTTATCACAGAATCATTTAGGTTGCAAGGAAACTCCTTGAGTTTCCCAGGGTCAGCCAAAGCAGCTTGCCAAGTACTGTGTAGAGTTGGATTTTGAGTATCTCCATACTCAAAATGTACTCAAAACTCTCCACAAATGGAGACTCCATGACTGTTGTGGGCAACTTGTTTCAGTGTTTGATCACCCTCACAGTAAAAGTGTTTTCTTGTTTTCAGATGGAATTTTTTGTGTTTCAGTTTGTGCTTATTGCCTGTTGTCTTTGTCAGTGGTCAATACTGGCAAAAATCTGTGTCTTTGTTCTCCATTCCCTCCCGTCAGGTGTTTACACACATTGATAAGATGCACCCATGCACTCCCCGAGCCTTCTCTTCTCTAGGCTGAACAGGCCTTGCTCTTTCAGCCTCTCCTTGTATGAGAGATGCTCCACTCCCTTAATCATCTTTGTGGCCCTGTGCTGGACTTCCTCCAGTAAATCATGTCTCTCTTGTACTGGGGAGCCCAGAACTGGCCAGAATACTCCCAAGTGTGGCCTCACCAGTGCTGAGAAGAGGGGAAGGATCACCATCCTCAACCTACTGGCAGCTCCTAATGCAGCCCAGGACACCTTTAGCTGCCTTTGCTGTGAGGGAGCATTGGTGGCTGGTGGTCAGTTTATTGTACACCAGGACCCCAGTGTTCTCTGCAGATCTGCTTTCCAGCTGAATGGTCTCCAACATGTGCTGGTGCCTGGGGTCATTCCTCACCAGATGCAGGACTTGGTATTTCCCTTTATTGAATTTCATGAAGTTCCTGTCAGCCCACCCCACTTCTCCAGCCTGTCGAGGTTCTTCTGAATGGCAGCTTGACTCTCTGGTGTATAAAGTGCTGAAATGAATTGTAGTTTTAACTTTACAAAGTGTGTCCTTAGGATTTTTTCATATTGGAAAATACAGCCATTTGACAATAACATAACATTGAGATTTTTGTATAATTGTTAGACTCCTCAGTTTCTGCCCTTCAGCTGTCAACCAACAATCCAGTTTAGAACATTTCAGATGGGTCAAGTGAGTTGCTGTTACAATCTTGTCATTCCACCTGGAATCTTAGAGCAGTGCCAGACTGTTAAAAGAGAAACTTAATAACTTGCCATTCCTTGAGTTTGGTTGGAAATGGTTTGGATTTGGTTTGGTTTGGGGTTTTTTTGCCCATGGATGGACAAGGTGCAAGGTTCACCAGTTCACTGGATAGTCTGTTTTTTGCCTAAGTAGTTGTATGGAAAGGTGATTATTTGGCTGCCCTCCCCCCAATAGCAGAGTTCTATTGTCTGTTCAGTTACATGTGTACTTTATAATTCTTTCCTGCTCCATGGAAATAATGGAGGGCATTGGGGGAGGGGGATTTCAGAGAAGCTGAGGTAAGGAGTGTGTAAAAAATGACCCTATTCAGAGTATTAGCATTTAGTGGCAGAAAAAGTTTGTCAGTCCCTGTGGCTGCAATGTTTCATAATCATCAAAGTTATTTTGGGACATTCAATACAGATAGCTGAGCAATTTAGTGTTTTGATAAGTAATTTGGAAAAGATTTATAGCAAAGTGGTGAGAACTGTGGATCATATGAAATTATCCCTGGTGGTTAAAACTAAAGCCAACTATGAAGTGGATGTCTGGATATTGAATGGTTTAGTGATAGAATGTCAGTAACTAAAATCAGATGAATGTGTAGGGGCATGGAAGGGTCATACACATATAGCAGAAACAAGCATATTGTATGTGTGTGGTGTGAACAATAAGTTAATTAAAAACCACTTGCGGAAAATACTACTTCGGTGTCTCTGGAATGCTGTGTGGAAGCATTGAAGCATTAGCTCTCTCATCAGTGGTGGTCAGAAAAGCAGAATTTTTGGGGAGTAGAGCAGCAAACAGAAAGCTTCATTATGCTACTCTGTAACACCATGGTGAATGTGAATTGATTGAACTCTGCAGCTCTGGTCATTCCATCTCAGAAAGACTATATCAGAAAAGGTAGAAGAGATGAGTGACAGTGTTGTCAGATATTAAATGGCTTCCATATGAGAAGTCATTAAATGAATGAGGACTCGAGTTAAAGAGAAGAGATGGCTGAAGCAAGATGTGATGGAGGTCTATCAATTCATCAGTACCATAGAGTAGACAGATGAGGGTATGTTTACTTTGGCATTTCTCATCACAAGAAGTAAATGATACCCAGAGAAATGATAAAAGCCAGTGAATAGTTTTTCGTGCAGAACATGAGAGAAAAGAATGGGGCCAAAAGCAAAGCATTACCGTCTTGGTCTGTCCTACTATTGTTTCTTACACATTTTTCACTGGTTGTTATCAGAGATTGGGTTTTGGGCTAGACAGACGCCTGCATGACTCTGTGGCTGTTCTTACATTCTAACAACATGAGGAATTTTAGGCAAATAGAATACTGACTCTGGATGCCAGGGCCACATTGCTGAATTGGTGCCTTTTTTTGTTGTACTGACAAAAAAAAAATAATCTTGTGGTGTTACTCTTTTCCTGTGTGAATCTCCTTGGGTCCAAGGGACAGCAAATGAGCTCATTGATAAGTGCTTGTAATAATTTCTCTCTAAACACTCATGAAGTGAAGGGTAAGTTGAAATTTCCATAGCAAACTTCACCTTTGTGCAATAGCAACTTTATCTTCAGTGTCATCTTATGACATTTGGGTACTGAAAACGTGGTCTGTCTTTAAGACTTACTTCAACTACAGTTAAGTGAAGTTTACAAATAAAGGCGTTAAAAGTGAAATTTGAGTGTGGATGTGTGTACTTGTGTGTGTGCACATGAAGTGGACTAGAGAAGTACAAGTACTCTAGTAATTTGCATCTGAACTGAAACATACAAATGTCAGTCTGCTGCAAATGAAGAGATCCTGTTGAGTGTGAAGTTTGCATTCAAAAACCAGCCTTTCATTTCAGTGGTGTAACTATAACTGTATATCACTGAGTAGTACTCTAAACTGTAAAGACGAGGGATTATAATTGTGTTTTTAGCAGATGACTTAAGAATGGAGGTGGAAACTCCAATGAACTATGTAAATGTAATCAAGAAATGAGTTCAGTATATCTTTTTACAGTGTTTGAAGTTTTCTTTAATGTTTATCTCTTTCCTTCAGAGAAATGTGATGCCTATGATGTGATGCTGAGGCAAAGTCTTGTGCCTGATGGGCAACCTCTTGCTATTAAATGTTCACTGGAAAAGAGCTTGCAAAGTGGAGACTACAACTTAACATGGTATAAAGTTGGTAACCAGACAGCTGTGCCTAGAGACAGACTTTCTAGAATTCATCAGCAGAAGAATTTAATTTGGTTTCTCCCTGCAGTGTTAGAAGATTCTGGAGATTATGAATGTGTCGTAAGGTGAAAGTTAAAAAAAAATTACATTGCTACTGGAATGAGTTGCAAAGGAAATAACTTTTAGAAAGCAAGTAGAATTTGGGGGGTAAGAGAAATAATAATGAAGAAAGGAGAGCGCGTTCACAAAAACTAACTTTAGGTTGGGGAAAGTAAGTCTAGTTTGGTTTTGGGTTTTTTTCCTAGTAGGCCAAAGTAAATCTATTAAAGAAACTGTAAACTTCTCATCCTCTCTTTCTTCTCCAGAAAGAATACCATATATTTTCGAGTTGGAAAATATGCCAAATAGCTTAATTTAATTATATTATATTAATTTGCAGGAATTTGACAAGCTTCAGGACAAAGGTAACAGTTTTTGAGAGGCTTGATGGTTTATGCTTAAATGAAAAATTTGCTGTAGAGGAGGTGATATTCACATTATCATCTGCAAAGGTTGTGTGTCCACACTTGGATTATTTCAGGAATGAGAAGAATATCCAGCCTGTTCGTTGGTATAAGGTGAGAATGCTGTGGTTTGTACTGTCTTATAACTGTCGATTATTTAAAATAGAAATCACTGATGTTTGTGAATTTTAAGAGAAAAACTAAATATTTATTGTAAATGCGAGAAAAATGCTTTTAAAATAAACTGGGAGAGCATTAAGACTTTTTATCTTTTAAAGGTGTATGCAGGTTTTTTGATTAACGGAGTAAAAATTCAGCTGAGATGTAGGTGGCATTGACCCACGTATCCACCAGATGTCAACTTCTTACCTGCTAACGAAACACCGTTGTGTATTTCTTTTGTGCAGAAACAGTTTTAGTATGTCATTTGTGAGAGATGGCATAGCCATTATGTGCTCAGTATTGTTGCATTAAATAAAGGCCATTTCATATTGTTCACGATTATTTAAAGGCTCTTTCTGTTACAAGAATGTAGTGCCTTCTGTGGCTTTCCTGTCTCGTGATCGTGCAGTCCATACGGTGCCAAGAGTATATAAATACTTTAAAAAATTAAGTCTAATTATTGAGTCATTCTTCATTCATGAATACTTTTACAAATCCTGACACTTGTATTTCACTTTCTTTTTTTTTTTAATATTGAAAATTGTTTTCTATAGGAAATGAACTGGAGTATCTTTGAATTAAAAACTCAGAGCCAAAATTAAGTATGTTAAGCTTTTTACTCTACCGCCTCACTCTTCCTCAGCCTCTGCAAGGCATCCATCCTTATGCTGTGGTCCATTGAAAGTTTGGATCGCATTAAAGACAAACAAACCATGGAAAGAGATAGTGATATGAATTAACAGAGTTCTCTATACACCTTTAGGACTGCCAGCTGCTGAAAGGGAGAAGGTTTGACTTCTTAAACAGTGACCTTATCATTTTCAATGTGAGTGTTCACGATCAAGGAAACTACACATGTGAAACGACGTATACCTACAACGGAAAACAGTATAACATCTCACGAGACATCAGTCTGACTGTAGAAGGTGAGTAGGTATTTTCACTGTGTTTATGTTCATAACAATGACTCCAAGTTTTTGTTCAAGTTTCTAAAGACTAAAGCTAAAATTTGTGGATAGACATGCTTAGGGCTACTGGATTTCACCTAAATGTGAGGGAAATAAATGCTGACTGAGACTGTTGTTGCCACTGTATTTGAAAAATTGTTCCCCTGTTCAAGGTTGCAGTATGTCAAAGCTTTGCTGCCCAGACCAACTGCCAAGGTCTCTAAAGAGATGCCCTGTAAGGCTTGGTAGGCACAATACTCTGCTGTAGCTACACCCTCTATCCTGCCCATCTTACCTCTCTCTCTTTTACATTATCCTCTTAATGCAAGAACAATGAACTAAACCATCTCAAATTACAGCAGTGTCTTAACTCTGCATGTCCTATTTGTTTCCTTCAAATCTTCATCTCTTTTGTTTTTGTTTTTAAGCTCCTCAGCACAACAGCTGCTGATCTCTGATATTGTGTGTCTAGCTCAGTAGACCCTGATTTATGTTGGGGGGCCACCAGCATAACATAAAAATATAAAAGAAGCCTAGTTGTGAAACGTGAACTCCTTTGCTAGCACAGCATTATGAGATTGATATCAGATCACTGAAAAGGCTGTGCTATATCAAGGTATGAAATGACAATACTGTGTTTACATTCCAGCTGATGAATGATATTTTCAAGTTTACTACATAGATTGCATTACTATTTAATGGTCTCTTTTTGTGCTTGCCTGTTTTGTCTGTCTATGTATATATATGCATACATATGTATGTACATATTTATGTATATGATATGTATCATATTCATATAATGTTATATGTATATGATATGGTTAAACAACATATGAGGAACACAAAGTCAGATCAGTTGAAATAATAATTCTGGTCTTAAAATCTGTCCCTAGAACTTCTCTCTTACTGTGATTTCAGCTCCCGCTACTTGGTGGAAGCAAACTTGTATCACTCGTTTGCCATAAATGACTGAAGGCAGCTCAGTTATTTTTAAAGACTCCAGCTGAGCAAGTCTATACTGCAGTGGGTGATTTGGGGTCCAAACAATAGTGCAGACCCAGTTTTCAGAAGGGGAAAAGGAGGATATATCTGGGGCAATGCTGTGTGCTTCACTGCGGGGCTCAAACAAGATGCTTTATGATTTCTTTTTGTTAATTTGTGCTCTTGGAGAAACTTCCTTAAACTTTGAATATCTGATAGGAAATGTTCTAAAATGTCCTACAGCTGCCTGAGACAGCTGGAAGTGGTATGTGTGTTCAGTGAGGAACCTTCCAAGCTGGGATTCATTTAGCCATACTGAGACATTTCTGATGTGGGTGTCTAGATCTCCACCTGTTGATTACACTCCCTTTGTAGCCTTTAGAGAGAAATAAGCTTTCCAGAGTGTCATATATCTAGTCCTAATGTAAACATCTAAAAGGGGCCCACTGGTGTTGTACTTCCTTATAGATAGTGCTGTGGGAAGAATTGTAAGGCCTTTAACTAAAGTACAGAAACTAAATTTCCCATTTATAATAGTAGAAGTCTAAAATAGCTGAATTGCACTCTAAAAGCATTTGGCTCCAGTTTGCATCTGTGGGGTGCAGGGTGACAGGTTACTCAGACTGTAGAGGGATAATACTGTAGATATTTACCCATACCTTTCTCAGCACCTGTGCATGCAATATTACAAGGTTTTTATGCCATGGAAGAGCCAGTCCACCATGAATGTGTGGAGATTTGTGGCACTACATTTTGGAAGAGGTGGGGTGAGGAATAATTTAACTTCAAGTCAGAAGTAATGACTACCTGAGATATGATACTTTCAATATTGAGTAATGTCTGCTATAAAATTGCTGACAACCTTGTCCATAGGGCAGGGGTTTTTTAGGTTGTTCTTGGGTTACAGAGCATAGAACAGACTTCAGCTGCCTCTGGTTTTCTGAAAAGCACTTTCTTTCTTTTGGTTAGTGAGCCCACCAAAAAAGCCCCCAGAAATATCTTATCCAAGAAACAACTCAATTGAAGTGGAACTGGGTAAGTAGTTTTCTCTGTAAGTAAATATCATTTTGTATCCTAGTGAAAATTTATACTTTAAGAATGCCATATTCTGTGTTTTATTGTGGGTTTTTTTTGACCAAAACTAGTTCAGTGACCAGCTCAGTTTCTCTGTGTTGGTCTTATGGAGTGTTTGGGGGTGTGAGGGAGGGATAAGGCATGTTGCTTGCAAAGTCCTAGGGAAATTTCTCAGATGTGAAGAAAATCGTAGGGAACCCAAGTGATTCTCTGTTCACGTCTGTTGCTTTCCATCACTCTGGAGGAGATTCTAGGAACAGATCCATCTTTGCATCTGCAGGGAAAGTGATGGCCCAGAGAGGGGCATCTTCTTCCTGGATTTAGTATCTTCTGTCCTACCCAGTCTCTTTCTGAACCTGCAGATCACTGAATACATAGACCCTCTGTTAGAGTAAATTTTCTGAAAGGGTGTGGGATCATCCTTAGCTAGTATGTGTGGGAGTCTGTGAACAGAATTGTATAGACTTTAATTAGATTATGGAAATTAACTTTTCACTTTGTAACACAATTTTTAGGCTCACAGGTTACAGTGGATTGCAATACAACAGGTGCTGATGGGTATGAGGTGTTTTGGACAGGCAACGGTGTGTATATTGATGTATTTCATATGAGCAGAATTTTTGCAAGTCCCTATGAGTAAGTACATTTTCAGATTAGAAAATACCATGTTGGCAACCAAAGTGATACTTTATCCCTTTGACATTAAATGTTTGGCAACATTTTTCATGCTTAAATAGCTTTCTTTTTAAAAACTAATGCTTGCCTCCTCTGATTCACTTTCTACTTTGAAGCAGAAACTTGAAACATAGTAGGCACATGGACTTCACATGTAATTGTGCTCCTTTTGGTCATTGTTAAAATCCATCTTAATTTCCAGCCTTGGGAAAAAGTGTTTTGCAGACTTACAGTCTCATAATTGTAATACAGTTTCTATTGATTAGGCTCTGGCCTGGCAGAGACCTCTTCCAGCTGGATCAAACATGTCCAGGCATATGATCTTCAGACTGTCTTTCTTCTGCGTTCTCCTTTCCCTTCACACCTGCATCTCTGAAAGGTTGCAAGAGGTCAAACCTGTGCTTTAAAGGAGAAATTGGGACTTCCAGGTTTAAGAGCCCTGAGTTAGAGAAATGTAACTGAGATCAGCTGAAGAGCTATTGGAAGACTTTGTTGAGGACATTTGTACTGAAGTTTAGTGAGGTGAGAGGAGAAAAGGGAGCCAGATTTCCAGTGATGAGTTGGGTTTTGGGAGTAAAATGGACTTGGACTGAGTAAAGCATGAAAAGAGCAACTGGGAGATAAGGTGAGGGTCAAAAGCAGGTTAAATGGAGTTAGGAGACAAAAAAGTAGACCTGACTTGAAAAGCAACTAAAATTGGAGTAGAAAGAAATCTGAAAGTTTCTTAGGAATGACAGGTTTGGAACTAAAAATTGCAGGTTTTTTGTCAGCCCTTGTCTCATGGTGGTGGAGGTGATAATTTTTGTAAGTTTTCAAGCACTATCTGTAAGAGAGAAACTGATGAAGAAATGAGAATATCTTCCGAGTAAGAATATAGTTGTGAGAAATATATCCTCATCATAAAACAAAGGGGAAAGCAAAATGCTGAATTCTTTGAGCACTCACCAAGAGAAAACCCTATAGAAAAGTAATATATTGTACTGTCATAAAGAAAGTCATGCCATAAACAATTAGGCCATAATGCAGAGGCACACAGTGACTGACTTGATATCATAAAAGCAATGTTATTCTTTGTACTTCTTAGCATGTAAATGGTCACCTTTGCAACCATTAGTCATTTGCATTAGTGATGTTGATTCATTTGTTCCTTGTTACAGTGTTTAAATTACTGTAACTTTTTGCTCAGAAGGTGATTCTTGTGGTCCTATATATGCCCTTTATGATGTATTTCAGGCTTTTATTTTGCATTTTAAATGGTAACTAGAATATGTTTTCAGGACAGAATAGGGCTTGGCTTAGTTAATTTTATAGTTAATTTTCCATTTGAGATCTACTGTTAACACGGTAGTGGTATCCCTTGTTTTGCTGGTGGTTAAAAAGTTGTGTAGTTCACACATCAGTCACACATCACAGTGCACATGACTAACTGAATGCACAGAATAATGAGCATTTTTCTGCCCTTGTACAATGTATGGGGGATAATCTGTGTCTCTTAATGGTGCAGCCTGACACTTTAGCTGTTACAAGACTGTTCTAATCCATGGAGTAAAGCAGCAGTTTAGAGTCCACTCCCTGAAGCTGTAAACGCACTGTGAGTTGGTGGTGTCTGCTGTGGGTCACCACCTTTGTTGTCTTCCGTGTCGCAGAGCTGCTCACCTCAAGATGACACCCTTGAACCAGGGCTCCTTTCTGAGTCATATCAGGTTGTGGAATTTCTCTGTCTCCACCTACTTTTACAGGGGGTGGGAAGCCCATAAACAAGGTTTGCTCAGGTCTGTAAGGTATATTTTTGTATTTTGGCCTACAGAAACCTTATATTCCTTTGGAGAAACACAGCTTCAGATAAGATAATGTCTTGATGTTTTCCAACGTCTATGCTTAATGTCGGTAAGAGGCCCTGGGTTGTTTGGGTTTCCTTCATGTAATGTAATTGCTTGTCTATTCTGAAGTGTGGTTGACATTTGCAGATGGAAACAACCATTGTCGTGCTGCAGCTGTTAGTGGTGAAACCATTCCAGAAAGGCCTGTGGTTTTATGGCTCTATTTGTTGCTTTTTGGATAGGGAGAAAACTTCTTACGATGGACGCCCCGTGCATTCAGTGAAGCTAGTAATTTTGGAAGTGAATAGTGAAGATTATGAACAACCGTTTGTCTGTCAAGCTTCAAATGCCTTTGGGCAGGTTGCATCCTATATTATATTAAAACACAGAGGTAAGAAATACTGTTCTTTTTGAGGCCTCTGCTTGTCTTGACTTCCCCAGAAGGGGTTTTGATGCTGAATGGTCATGTACCATGTTGATAGAAGACAGATGGATTACAGTTTGCAGTATGTATGCATGCACCTGTGCATAGGGAAGGAGTCACTGTAATACTGTATTTATCATTATTAAAAAAATAGGTAGATAGAAGTGAAAAATATGATATGAAAATTACTGTATTGTAAAAATTGTATTACATTTGTGTGAAAGATCAGACTTGGACAAATTCAACATTTAAAAAATAATCTTCTTATATTTTTGTGCAGTTCCTGATATACGAAGATGGCTGACTGGAGGGCTCATCTCTTTGTTAATTTTAACATTTATTACTTTAATAATCTACAAGATTTTCAAAGTTGACTTGGTGCTTTGGTACCGTAATTCTTTCTGTGCCTTTGCAAGTAAGGAAGGTATGTGAGTGTGACCAGGTATGTTAGTGTAACCAGCCTATTGATTTTTTTCACTTGCCATTACTTCTGAGCGATAATGTGATTATTTATTATAATGTATGTGGAATTTCCTCAAGGAATTTTCAGGTAGGCACAAAGACATTTCTGGGGGGATTTTTTCAGTCATATGGGTAAAATATATAATCATAGTTGGGGTAATAAACACTGCATAATATTGAAGGCAGTCATGGTGACATAGGTCAAAAGAACTCCAGATTTTTCCCAAATTACCACGTTGTTTTTCGCTTTTCTGTAAAGTAGTTTCTTTACATGTAGATTTATGGTCACTCTAATGATGATCAATAGGTGTCAGCAGAGCTACATCCTGTAAACTAGCTGTTTAAAGATATGCATTAAACCTGTATATTGAAAATCAGACTCTCATTTTCTCAGAGATTAATTTTGTTAGTTTTCTTTTTTTTTTTTTTCAACTTCTCTCTTTTACCCAACATTTTCTTTCTAAATCCTGTCAGTTATGATGTTTACATGCCAAAGAGAAAAAAATGCTACTAGTTCTGTATTCTGTGATTCTTCTTACGTGTTTTGATTTCTGTGGTGTAGACAAATACATTGGACAGCTGTGAAAAAATTGGAGTAAGTTTAACATTATAGATATTTTGTGTGTCAGCCCTCAGAATTAGTCTGTTTAAACTTCCCCATAGCTTGAAAGTAAATCAATTATGAGCATCAAGGTAGTTAGTCTTTACTCATGGATGTTCTAAATATTTTCACAGAAAAGTAATTTCAACTTCTGGTTAAAAGTTCGGTTTTCCCAGAACACCATATAGAGTTCTAATGGGGGAAAAAAAAAATCAAAGAAACAATATTTTGTATCTTGTTGAGCTAAACTTAATTTTTTGAGTTAAATCTGATTTTGATTTGGTTTCTTCATTCCTGTTTATTGTGCAGTTTTAACTCTTAAAACTTCAGCTGCCCTCTGGCCTTTTCTTCTACCTGCCTTTCTCTCACAATGTTATTACAAGAAAGAATTACCATTTTCCACCCTCCCTTTTGGTTAGTCAGAAGTAGAGGTAAATACTGCTGAGTTTGTTTCAGGAGAGGTGGTGAAGGAAGTCCTGCAAGAGGACACTTTTTTAATGTCCTGGCACCTCTGGCATTTGAGTCTCCTTCTTGCAGGTCCCAGGTCCTGCATCCAGCTCACTTGCTGGCACATACATCCCCATGATGGGAAAAAAAGTCAGGTTCTGTGGCTGATCATCTTGCGTTTGATTTGTAGAACATTTTAGTGCTTTGATGTTGTTCTGTCAGATAGGTGAATCAGCTCCCTGTTGCTATTTTTAAACTATCCAAAATGAAGCCTTACAATAAAGGCATGTTGCTGATTTTAATTTTTTTAATAGAAACATTTGTGTTTGTTTTAGATGGGAAAATCTACGATGCATATGTCCTGTATGCAAAAAGCAGTGGAGACAGAAGTTTCTCTCATCTGGAAACCTTTGTTCGTAGAATACTCCCTGATGTTTTAGAGCAACAATGTGGCTATAATCTCTTTATATTGGGAAGGGATGATTTACCCGGAGAAGGTATACTTTAATTAGTAGAGTTAATAGGTTGTCTTTTGACACATTGTTTTTGGGTTAGAAGATTATATATACAATTAAAAAATGCTTATTTTTGGAAAACAAAGCTGTATTTTTTTATTTTTAATTGTTAATTTTTCCATTTGTCTGATGGATAATTTTATTTTATTTTTTTAAATTTCTTACCAAGAATTCTGTTTCTATGAGAGTCTGCACTTTCTTTTTAGTGATGAACAAATGAGGATTCAGCAGCATTAATAATACTGTGGATGTTTTTTGAAAAATGCCTGCTCCTGGAGACTGAAGAAAACAAATTTTATCAGTAATTTCATGCAATGGGTCACGGACAGTTGGGAGATCTTAAACCTACCAGTCCTCTGAACTAGCCACTGCTCCCTATATATGCAATTTTAAAATTAAGAAATATTTTACATCAGTTGTAAAGTTTCTATGCAAACTTTGATTATTCCTTCATTACTTACAGCTGTGGTCAGTGTTGCTGATGAAACCCTGAAGCAAAGCAGAAGACTGATGATTGTTTTGGGATCAGAAACATCTAGTTGCTGCCTATTAGAAGACACCTCTGAACAGCAACTAGCTGTGCATAATGCTCTCATCCGTGATGGGATTCAAGTGATTCTTATAGAAATGGATGAAATACAGGACTACACAAGCATGCCAGAATCAATCCAATACATTAAGCAAAAACATGGAGCTATCCAATGGAAAGGGGACTTTTCAGAGAAATCTTGTTCAGCAAATACAAGGTTCTGGAAAAATGTGCGCTACCAAATGCCATCCAGGAAAAAGGTATCTTACTCTGAAGTGTATTTGTTGCCCCTAAGTTCGAACAGTTCTTCAGCAAAGGGAAGTTAAGATGCACTTATTAAAATGATACTCAGAAGGTAATTCTGAAATGTGTTTTTTTTAAACAAATTATTTATATTACAAAGTAAATGTTTTCTTCAAGGAGTAAAACCTACTCATCCCTTCCCCAAATTATACATAAAAGAAAAACTCTGTGCAACTTTGTTTCTGTTCTGGGTTTTGGATAGTGACACGATTTGTTGTTTAAGTCTCACAGAGATATGAGGTGGTAGACTATTAAATAGTTGTGGTCCACATAAATGTAATATCCACTGAAGCAGCGTGGATATTTCACAGAAGTCTGTGAAATCCACTTTTTAAATTTGAAACTGCTGTTGGTAAATTAAAAATCTATTTCTGTCATCAGCATTTTCCTAGTCATTCTGTTCCTCTTCTTGTTTCCTCTCCATGATTGTCTGACTTCCTCATTACTGCAAGAATATGCACTGTGCAAGCGTTGAGGTCCCCTCCTGAGCAACATGCCTTGTCCTTGCTTCTTGAAGGGGTTGGGGGAATATATGACATAGCAGATATATTTAAAACTCTTCACAGCACTAAATGTGTTTCAGCTGAACAGTTGGTACCAAATATATTCAGCAAATTGAATCCTTGGCTTTTTAGACATTTGTTGAATAGTTCTGTGATATCGATCTATGGGCTGTTTCTAAACCCAGTCTCTTGAAATGGTGAGGAAACTGAAAATGTTTCCTATTTCTTGCAAACTGGAAGCTTTCTAGACTGTGCTGCTACTCTGGAAACCAGATGTTCTCATTCCGTGTCTCAGCTCTGCTAACTACAAGGACAGAAATTCACTGAGAATCTATCAAAGGATGGTACTTGGGCTGGGCATCCTGGAGAGAGTGGAAAATGGACACTTCTGAAACATGACCACATGCTGATGGCAAGAAATAACATTTTGTCTACTTGGGAAAGAAAAAATTAGAAGCATGTGGCTATATCAGCCTGTTCGGGAGTAGCTTGGTATTTCTGGACTCCAGTCCATTTTTCTGTGTGCATCACCATGAGAAGATGACATACTGCTTCCTTTTCAAGGTCATCTGAAGTGACAAAAGTTTTCATCCTCCAGCTTTGAAGAGCATCATCTGAATGCAAAATGCTTTTTTTGTTCTTTTCTGAAGTTAAGTATGTTCTTACATTATCTAAGCACAAATACAGGCTGGGCGATGAGTGGTGTGAGGCCAGCTCTGAAGAGAAGGACTTGGGAGTGGTGGTGGATCAGAAGCTCAACATGAGCCGGCAATGTGCGCTTGCAGCCCAGGAGGCCAATAACCGTATCCTGGGCTGCATCAAGAGAAGCGTGGCCAGCAGGTCAAGGGAGGTGATTCTCCCCCTCTACTCTGTCCTGGTGAGACCCCACCTGGAGTACTGCATCCAGTTCTGGGGACCCCAACACAAGAGAGACCTGGACCTGTTAGAATGAGTCCAGAGGAGGCCACGAGGATGATCCGAGGGCTGGAGCACCTCTCCTATGAGGACAGGCTGAGAGAGTTGGGGATGTTCAGCCTGGAGAAGAGAAGGCTCCAGGGAGATCTTATAGCGGCCTTCCAGTACCTGAAGGGGCTGAAGGGGCTACAGGAAGGCTGGGGAGGGACTTTTCTTACCCAACCTCTCACTCTTAGGGAAGCACACTCAGACTCTATCAACTAGGTCTGTACTTTCTAGGTGAGGTGTGCCACAACCACATCATTTCAAATGGAGCATAGGAGAAGTGGCAGGACAAAGGCGTCTTTGTAGGAATAAAGAAGTTACAGACAAGTAAGGGAGGTTATAAATTCTCTCACTTCTGCAATGGCAAATAAGCAGGGTATTTGGGAGCTACAAAAAATAAGGTTCATCTGTCCCTTTAAAACAGAAGAAAATTTGGCAGTTAACTCCCCTACATATTGCCTACAGGAACAAATAGTGAAAAAGCTAAGGAGCTGTCTTGACAGGGACACTCACAGTGGGAAAGAACTTGTGTGCCATATGTCGCCCTGCCATCTGTGTACGCTCTCTTCTGGGTCGTGACATCTGGTTCTGCTTGATATCTGGCTCCGGTTCCTGTATTTTTAGAGTAAACGCGACTTGACTTTCCTCAGGGACTGAAGAGAATAGACCACACGCTGACTTCTGCAAGAAAAGCCAAATTTTTCATAAAAAATATGTCTCCTCAGCCTAGATCTGAATGGCTTAGTACATGTATGTATTTAAGTGAGCCAAGGATGTGCCAGCACCGTCTGCTGTCACTTTCTAAAAGCTGCTAACTTTCGTGTGTTTGACATCTTTGGAGGGTTGAGCCATAAAGTTAGTTTGGTACCTAAATTAGGAGATAAAGTGGCTTATTACTGAGGAAAGGATCGTGTCCAAGAGGGCAGACAACTGAGGATGGGAAAGATTAGGGGTCCCAGGGTGAGGATTGGTGAGGGAGTAATAGCATCTGCCATTAGGAAGTGGCTGTGGGGGTCCCGTAACCCCAAAGCAGTGAGCCACACCAGCGTTGCACTGTGCAATGCCTCCACCTAGTGATGCCTGAGACTGAAGCTCTCCCCTGTTAAAAAAAGCCACTCGGTTTACTTAAGATCATAAAGAAATTCTGTTGCTAATAATGCCAAGCCACAACGCTAAAAAAACCCCACCAAACCACCAAGAGGGAGTAAAAAAAAGAAGATATTTTGTCAACTGCTGTTCTGAATTATACTGTAATTATTATTTTTAGTGCTTTCCCCATCCTTTGTAGGAACTAGCAGAAAATTTAGTAGAAAATGAGATTTTTGGCCTTTGACTCTGTGCATCTGTTAATTCAGTGCTGCAGAATTAATTGGGAAATGGGGAGGAGTTGTCCTCTGTAAAGCTGGGTTTCTTCATCAGCCTTCAGCATATGTCAATTAGATCTGACTGCTTTATGTTGAGCAACAATTCCTATTAATTATTCCAATAAAAAGACTATGAACGAAGACCACTTCATCTGGGATCTGCACTCCAGCAGATCAGGCGTGCACGATGGCTGGAGGACCATTACCAAATGTGTGCTCCTCTAGGAGAAGGAGTCAAGTGCACCATGAAGATCACCCAAAACTGGTTGTCACAGCATTCCTGGGAGCAGGAAGCACTGGCCTGTTCTCCCTGGCTGGGATGACTGGGGAGTCCAATCTCACAGGCAGTGCCTCTGCTGCCTGAAATGATCAAGTCCCCAATCCTGGCCTTGGATGGTGTGCCCAGTCCCCAAAGGATCTTGCAAACCCTCTTTTCCTTGTTGGTATATAGCCTTTTTTTTTTCTTTTTTTTTTTTTTTTCCTTTTCCTTTTTTTTTCTTCTTTCTTTCTTTCTTTCTTTCTTTCTTTCTTTCTTTCTTTCTTTCTTAATCTACAGCCATATGGTTTGTAAATTGAAGAGAGTTTGCAAAATGGAAGTGATTGGGTGGTTTCATAGCCTATCTAGAACCTTTGCCACTACTACTACTACTACTAATAATAATAATACAGCAAAATTGAAAATCCTACCATGGCTCAGGCCAAATTATTTTGAGTTTCAGGACTAATGGTGAAGATGAGACTTTGCAGAAAGTGATTAAAGCAATTAGCACAGGATCACTGGGGCAGAGTGATTCATAATGCTATCATCAATTCAAAGAACCCTAAGTAGTAGTTGGATTTTGTAGTGAGTACTCAGATGACAATTTAAAAAATATTATAGCAGTATACACATTAGGACACTTGAAGGTCATCTGGTGACCAAAGGGTCCAAGAGCAGCCCCAGCCATGCTTTGTGTCTAGGCCCTCAAACATACAATGCTGCCAAAGCTGAAATTTTCTGCTCCAGCTGTGGGAAGGCTATGAACGGTCACTGGTGTCCTGGGAGAAGCTGGGAGTTATGGAAGAGAGGGGCTCAGTGGGGCTTCAGGAATCTGGGAGTCAGGCTGTACACTTGTTTCTCTTCTTCTTCAGCCTACCTTTCTCTTCTTTGAAACCCACCAAAAGAGGCTGCCTCTTGCTCACCTCATACTCAGTGGAACACAGCTGTTTGTCACAAAAACAACTACCTTACTCATATGCCTACACTTGTGAGTTACAACAGGTCCTAACTGGAGTTGGGCCAAAGTGCTTGAGAAGGGAGTCACCACATAGATTTCTCTCAAGGATGTGAGTAGTACAGGGTAGTGGCTATTTCCATTTACAGAGTAGGGTCCTGGTGGATATTATGAGATGGTCTTTCATAGGAAATGAAATGTGAATTCTTGGCCATATTGTAGTGGCGGTTAAATCAAAGTGCATATTTTGCAAAAGAAAACATGCCATTTAAAAAAAATAACCATATGACTTCTTTAGCAGATAAATATTGTCTCAGCTGAGTAAGAAGCTAATTGGAAAAAAAATAAAAATCCTTGTAATGCTTTAAAAGTGTTTAACAAATTTGACCTAGACCTGGCAGCATTATAGAGTCTTTGTCACCTGGCATGGCCTGAGGGAGGAGAAGGGAGGAGGTGAGGAGGAAGGAAGCCAGCAGCACCCTACATAACTACTGATTAAGATCATGTGTAGTATTTTGAGTTACTTATGGGACATATGAAGCAGCAAAGTGCCATTTCATCTTTGTATGTACCTCTCTCTAACCACAAAGGCACCTACTGTAGGTGTATTTCACTGCTCTTGGCATTTCTCTCTGAAAATAACTCCAATGTGCCTGATGATCTTCTAATTTCCTGAGCGTGGCCACCTCCTGGATCACCGTGTTCTTCTCCCGAGACCCAGTGATATGGAAATTTCCTTGCCTTAGATGCAGAGCACATTTTTTCTTCTCCTAAAAGCTCCTGATTTGTTGTCAGCAAAGTATTTTCAAGCAGTGAGTACAGGGCACTTTTGAGGGGAGCTGTGGAAGCAGCTATTTTTGACCCACACTGAAAAGCTGCATCTGTATTTCATAATGGAGTGCAGGGTGTACCCACCCACAGGTAATACTAAATGCCTCGAGGAAGAAAATAAAGCTTTTGACATGCAATGAAGTTTGGTTACAGATACTGTGGGTCTGTGTGTTCCTCTGGCTTGTGCTTGTGAAGGCTGGAGGGAGACATGCTGGCTGCAATAGCTCTAGCTGACCAATTCCTTGGGCCAAGAGCTGTCTCATAGCCAAAGGACCCAGTTTACTTACGAGGGCTGCTGGGAAAAAAAAAGAAAAACAAAGGCTGGGAAAAGCATGAGAAATGCTCTGTAGAGTCAGGCCAGCAGATGACTGAGCCAGACATTCTGTCTTCAACAGCGGTGGAGTGAGCTGCTGAAAATCCAGCTGGTATCTTAACAGCTGCCCCAAGACACCAGGCCGGCTCTCCAGTTGCCGAGGCAGCCAGGTAGGTCAATGCCACCTTCTTGCCTTACTGCCCAGCCTCAGCGTGCTCCAGCTTCTGGCAGAATGCTCTGTCATCACAGGAAAAGGGTGATGTTTCTGACAGCTCAGATGGGTATCCAAGCTGAAGCCACCTGGTGCTGCACATGCCTGGACAGCCTCCCAAAAGTGCTGGCTCCAGCTGCACTTCTTGTTGCTGTCAGCTCAGGCAGCTTGGTTCCCATGCTGTGGCTGTGTCACTTCTGTGCTGTGACCATCATGTAGGCTGCTCATGTGGTGTCTCAGGTCTGATTCTGGGCCTGTCATCCTTAGTGCTTCCTCATGCATTCCCTCAAGGCCAATGGAGCCAACAGCAGGCAGAGCCCTAAAAAGAGCCCTTCATGTAGACCAGAGAAGCTCCCACATGAAGTCTCTCTCCTCTTGCTTGATCCAGCCTGACCAAGCTGCAGCACTGATTGTAAAGTCACCTTGTGCTGGCAGGCTTATGGGTTTTGTCCCCACTAGCTGTTACCTAAGACTAGCTGGGGTGTTTTAATGTTGCAAGTTTCAGAACACAGTTGTGGTTGAGCAAAAGCAAGTGACATTGTCGTATAAGCACTCCTGGAGATCTTGGGGTGCTCTGAGCTCTCACTGTGCTTTGGTCTCCTGGCTGCCTGTTTGCCTACAAATGTCAGTAGGGAGCTGTGCACGTTTGCAGCTGCTGGGCCATGGCTAATTCAGACTACGTGGATTTTATCACCAGCACTCAAGATGTGAAATCTGAGCACCACTGAAACCCTGGGATCAGGATAACTCTCTAGTGCCTGAACCCTGAAGTTTCTTTAGTGTTTTGCTTCATTTTCCCCTCTGTAACAACAAACAAAACCACGTATGAAACCTGCTGGGTTTTGTGTAGCTTGTTTGGCCTGTGTTGCTCCAGTATTTAATGGCATTTTACCACTGCTTGTAACAATAGGTGTCAAATGAAATTGTGTATTTACAGTGAGATGCTTTTATCATGCTTACTCAGGGAATATTTAGATTCAAGCAGGCTGTTAACTTTCTCTCTTGAGAGTGAAAAAGAGATTTTTGTGCTTCCTGCAGTCTGTTGCCATTGGGGGGAAAGTAAGTCCCCAGGGTGAAGTATCAGAACCCAAACACTTTTCTGAAAGCCTTGAAAACCACACAGAGCAGAGCTTATTTCTATTCAGATATAATAATGCTGAATTGGTGTGTTGTTATTGTATTACACAATTAACCACATCCTCCCCCAGAAAAACAATAAAACTGTCTTTCCTTATTAAGGTGACTTTGGACCCTGGGAGGTATTAAAGCAGTCGACTTTTCTCTTGAAGAAAAGAGTGTTCTTTGTTGGTTCTTGGTGAGTAAACACTCATGCAACATGAAGTTGTAAGAGAAATGTCTGCAGACATCATACTGGTGCAGTTGGGTATCAGAAGAGTTGTGACACCTTTTTGCTGTTCTGGCATGGTCTCACAGGTGCTTGTTCCTCATCCTCACTAGTTTGGACTGTCCTGCTCCCTCTGTTTGCCCACAACCACTCCAAGGCTGCCCTCTCTATTGTGCCAGCACAGCTGCCTGGCCATGAAACCTGCCCAAGAACCAAAGCAGCTGAAAAATAACTGTGCTTTTATTGTTCCTCTCAACCAGTTATTTCTCAGGAAGATCTGTTTTCTGACCTGTCTGCCATCTGGGAACACAAAATATTATATTTTCTGGCACACGAGAGGCAGGTAAGGCAAGGATGGATGATTAGGATGGCGTGAGAAGCACTACTGCTAAAACACAACTTTGGTAGGGCTAAGCAGCTGTCTGTATTCTTGTGGCTATACCATTTCCAGCACTCAAGTATGGTCCTTTGGAGCCCCTTCTGCAGCTTGCAGTACCTTGCCAGGAACACAATGAAATAATGTCTCTTTTCTCTGGCCACATGTTTGAGTTTGAAGGATTTTTAATATGCATTGCCTCTGATGGACTTTCATTTGCCCTGGTCAAGGCGTCGAGCGAAGTAAGTCATATCCCACAGTAAGCAGCATGGTCTGAAACACCAGCTTCTGATGAGGGATATTTTCTGCAACCAACACAACTTCTCTCATGTTTTTACCCATTCCTTTATCAAGCTTCCCTACAATCTCAGCACTGGCCATCCAGCACATTAAAGAGAAAAAGGTGATGGATCTTCAGGAAAGAGATAGCAGCCCTGTGTAACTCCTTGCCAGAGAACACTGCAAAAGTAGGAAGTTCACAGGGGTTCATGGAGACTTGGAAAGAGATCCAATAGGAGGTGAATAAACAGACAAAACATACAGGCTCAGGAAATTCCTGGTGCTGAGAGCAACTGGAGGCTAGGAGAGTACTGAGGTGGAGTTATGGTGTATGTTGGATGTGATCTTACCCTTTATTTTTCTTAATAGTCCTTACTACAGAAGAAGTACTGAGCTAGATGGTCTGAACGAGCTGTTGTCATGTTTCTATTACTTGAACTATAAAAGCGAGATAAGAATAGAGCTATTCCATCAAAGTTTGGTACCACTGCTGTTAACAAGCCTTCTTTCACATCTTTTTTTCATTTAATTCTTGGTAGTTTCAGTCCATAAATGGCAAGTCTTGGAAGGAATCACCTTGTTTGAACTGTAGACTCTTCAAAATTAATCATTGTCTGCTTCTTTTGTCTATCACTGCCTGTTCCTTCATGTCAACAAAGTTTGCCATCATTGTCCATTACTTTGCCACAACAGGCTCCACAGTTTCCTTTTATCCTTCTGAGAATTTGTCATTTTGCCATGATTTCAGTTATCCCAACTAGCTGTTGGTTGGTTTAAGATCTGGTATTTCCATTGTTTGTCACAGTAAATTTATTCTTTGTATTTTCAAGCTTTAATGGACCATCTGAAGGGACTCTGTTGGTGAAAACCACCTGAAAACATTTTGCTAGACCAAGTTTTACTTCTATTGTCATCACTGTTCTATTGGCTTAGTCGTTGGAGCATAAATATTCATTTTGTCTTGATGCAGATGATACTTCTACTGCATTCTACTGGATATTACATTTTGACTGAAACAGAATTCTGAGTGTTTCTTCTTCCTTCTCCTTATTTCACCCGGAATTTCAGTCATAAGAAGTTAGCTCCTTCTTTCCAGACGTTGTTTAACTCAAATAATTAAAACAGAAAAAATAGGAGGTAGTAATAATCAAGTACAAGTCGACCTATAGTGAGTTCAACTGACTTTGGCATATATAAAGAATAATTAAAAAAATGTACCTGGAACCTCACAGACATTTCTATTGACATGGTGCAGGGAGATGCATGGACTAGACATAAATGCAGTTATAACTGTATTTGGAATTGAACTTTTCCTAGACTTAATATGAGCCTCTGAATAGTTATGGCAAATACTACCTACAACCTCCTTTAATTCCACCTTTTTAGCTATAATGGTATATGGAATTCTCCATAACAATGATGTGCAGATGTTATTTAATGGTAGGATTTCCATTCTACACTTTCTGTTCTCCAGCTAAAAAGAGCCACAACAACAAAAAGAAAAAAAAAAAAAAAGAATCTGAATGGCTCATTTCCACTTTAGCTGGAATATAGGAAGTATTTACTGGCAAATGGAATTTCCAGTAAGGAATTAGAAGTGAAGTCAGTGGAAAAAATGGTTACGGGTGGGAAGCTGGTTGATTGATTGATTGACTGATTGACTGAAAGGAAACAGAACTGAAAGGTATGCCCACTGAACTGTAAAATCTCAGGGGTTTTTTTGCACATAATCTCATTCCTGTTCATGCTGGCTAGAAAAGATTATAGTAACGTTTGTTACAATACTTAGCTCTGTATTTGAAAGTTTCTTCTTTTGAAATCTGCAGACCAGAGGTGTGTCCCTGCTTTCCTCATGACGTTTCTTGAAAATGTAGTTGAAATGTGTGCTGTTATTCTGGGTTGATATGCTAATCTTTTGTTGTGATGAATATCTGGAAAGCTTGCCACAATCTTGTTAATTTTCTATTTCTTTTGGGAAGTGTATGTAGTTTCCATCTAGATTTAAAATGTTTAGAGATAATTAATTTTTCTTTGATTTAGATTTTCTTATCAGACACATTATGGTAGTGTAACTCAGTATTATTTGAAACTTCATAATAAACTACTCTAGAAAGACAACAAAAACCGAACAGAATATTTTTAATAAGAGTAATAACTCAAGGACTTTAGTATCTCCCAGGTATTTTTCAAAGGAGATATAAAGTAGCAATTGCTTTACAGCTAAGTTTCCTTCATTGGTTTATCAGCCACAGAGTCGCTGTTCTGCTTATGACTACTTTTAAACTGTGTCTTTCCATGCTCTAGCACATGAATTCAAAGAAAAAGAGTGCTTTTGCTAGTGATATGGAGAGAGATTAAACCGATTTTCTGGTTTTATTTTGTACGATAGACTGCCATTTCTGCTGAACTCTTAAAATTCAAACTTTGTGGCTTACCCAAAGGTCAGATCTGGCACCTGAGGTTTTGCTGGGGCAGAAAACCAACCTGACAGAAACTTTATGCTGACTTTACAGTATTGATAAGCTTTGTGATAGCAGCAGAAGGAAAGTCTGTGGAAAGAGCTCTCCACACAAGCACTCTCATTCAGAAAAATTCTGGTTGTCTGAGATAATTAGGATAAATTAATTGACATGAACATAGTATTGCTTCTGTGATATCATGCAGAACCAGAAATGTCAGTGCCTATGGGCAATGTCTTTGCCCAAATTTAGACACACACACCCTGCAAAGGAAAATGATTATCTAATCTGATTAGTGGCAGAAGGTGAGGACATCCAAGACCTTCAGAGGGAGCTCTACTTCCTAAATTGGCTACTCTTCACCCTTTACTGTTGACTGCAGAGAGAACTAATAGGAAATGTTTACTTCCACCCCCAGTTATGATGTAAACTGGCTATCTGTCTTCTGAGAACAGATGCTAATGGAGCAGAAACAGCTCTGATGGTACAAACAATCTGCATGCATGGTGCACCCCCGCTCAGTTCTTCATTTTCACACTAGCCTTATGGTTAGAGCAGTCATCAAGAAACTGGTGACCTCTCATGTTCTGGAGAACATGCTCCCTCAACTCTTCCTAGGACACTTTCTGCTTCTTCTGAGGTACCTAGGATAATTTCTATCTGGTAGTGCAGTTTAGCTTGTTGAAAGCAAATGTGAGGGAACACAACCCATTTAAGAGGAGTCAGAGCCTCAGAATACAATTCTTATTAATGTCCACCCTGCACGTGGCTAGAGTCAAATTCACTCTTGGCTGTTCTCTGTCTTCCCTGTGATCTATAAACCCCAACATGTAGCATCCCAGTTTCAGCGAGCAGTGTGGAGGATCTCCCCATGATGCAGAAGCCTCTAGAGACCTTAGAAGTTGGGCCTTATGGTTTCTGGACAAGTGTTCTGACTGAAAGCCTTGTCTGGGCATTGTGGATTGTCCTCACCTGAGTTGTAAATGATTTTGCATTGAAGACAAAGTCTTGTCCTTTCCAGAGGATGGGGTGCGTAGAGTGCCTGTCTCAAAAATAGAAGAGATCTTGAATGAATTCAGACAGTGTTTGACATCAGATGTATGGGACTTTTGCCTGAAGTGTGGGTCAGCCCTATTTTCTAAATCCCAATTCAGGCAATATTTAGCTAGAAATACATGACATCTGGAGCCTGAGTGATAGACAATTTGTGGCCATGTCTATGTTGTCTGGGCCTGAATGGTCTTTGAGAACAATAAACTGACTTTATAGTGCACCAAAATAAGCTTTTTCCTGGGTAATGGAAACGAATACCAGGAAAGAAGTCCTCTTCTAGTCTGCAACTTCTTTGAAGTAAGAAAATAGTAGGTCTTATTACTTATTACAGAACAAACCATGCAGGGTGGCTGACACTTGCTTTGGAGTCCATCACATAGTGCACGCTGACTTCGTGGAACCAAGAGTACATGAGGACTTACAGGCCATGTTTTTTCAGTCTTTGCAGGACAGATATTCACTAAACTTATATGCATTTTTAATATTTTTTAATAATTTTTACTACTTATTTCTGCTTCTACATTAGGAATGTTTCTGTACCCTGAAAGATACCAACATGTCCACATTAGCTAATAAAACTAAAGCATCCTTAAATTTTCCTTCTTTTAGGCCTACTTGTTTCAACTGCTCTTCTGTAAAGATAAAGGAGGTAGAATATGGTTTATCTCTGACACTAAGGTGTAGTTTCCCCAGCACTGGAGGAGCCCAGAAATGCCCAAAGCAGCTGGTTTAGTATGCATATTTTTTCCTAGATTCCCCATTTAAATGCAAATAGAGTCCGCAGTTGACGTGGTGGCCCCGTCAAGCTATGTAATGTGTCTACAATGTAGATCTTATCTTTGTAGAACAATGTTCAATTCATATTTCAATGGCAATTTGAACACAAGCTAGGTTTAATTTTCTGTTTGTTGTGGTTTAACTGCAGCTGGCAACTAGGCCCCTCACAGCCGCTTGCTCACTCTGCCCTGGTGGGGTGGGGGAGAGAATCAGAAGAGTAAAAGTGAAAAGATGAGTTCGAATAAAGACAGGTTAATAGAAAAAGCAAAAACCATGCATGCAAGCAAAGCAAACAAGGAATTAATTCACTACTTCCCATTAGCAGGCAGGTGTTCAGACATCTCCAGGAAAGCAGGGATCCGTCACAAATAATGGTTACTTGGGAAGACAAATGCCATCACTTCGAACATCCCCTCCTTCCCTCTTCTTCTCCCAGCTTTATATACTGAGCATGATGTCATGTGGTACGGAACATCCCTTTGGTCAGTTGGGGTCAGCTGTCCCAGCTGTGTCCCCTCCCAGCTTCTTGTGCACCCCCAGCCCACACACTGGTGGGATGGGGTGAGAAGCAGAAAAGGCCTTGACTCTGCAAGCGCTGCTCAACAGTAACTAAAACATCTCTGCATTATCAACACTGTTTTCAGCACAAATCCAAACACAGGCCCATCCTAGCTACTGTGAAGAAAATTAACCCTACTCCAGCCAAAACCAGCACACTTTTGCACTCACATAGTGCTGAGTGACCAGCTAAAATAAAAAAGATGGAGTGATGGCCAGTGAGGTGCTGCCTATAATGGAAGAGCATTGCTCCAGAACTGTAGCTCATGTGCTGCTGAGCAGGATGCCCACAGGCCCTAATATCTAGCATAGGTGAATGAACTAGATGAGTTTTCACCTGAGCTCAGTGCTGTGGTACTTAAGTGGCTAGTAAGAAACACCAAAGAAGAGACTGTGCCAGAAAGTCTTTTTCCCAAAAGAGCTTTTACATGTCACTGAAAATGACATTTGGAACAGGAAACCATCTCTTGGCTTAAAATGATAGGTTTCTTTGCTTAAAGATACAAAAACTTTCCACCTTACATTCATTCTCAGTACTCAAAATCCATCCGTTTTATTGGCTGCTCTCTGGAGAAGCATTTTTCCATATATCTGCATTTCTCCCTATTTCTAACCCACAAAGAATGCAACTTTGTAATTGTGAGCTTCTTCTTTTCACTAGAATTTTCTGCTACAAAGTAAGAACAAGGGAGAGGAAAGGAATGAGCCTTTTCAAAAAGCACAACTTGGGACTATGGGAATAGATCTTGAGGCTCTGCAAGAATTCCTGGTTTCAGGGAAGGAAAATTACTCTTTTGTCTCAGCAGAAGTAAGGAATTTAAACTTAAATAACAGCTACCTCCACTTTTGTGTTTCTTCTGTTTCCCTGTCAATGTAAGAAAATAAGAACGATCATATCAGCTCGCACAATCTCCCCCACCCCCTGTCCCCATGTCTGTATCCTGTTGCTGACCAAAAGCAGAAGCCATTAAAAACAGGCAAAGAGAGGATGATGAACCCTGACAGTGTCGAGCACGTGGGATGGACATTCTCAGTTCAAAGCAGCTTTTCCAACAAGAGCTTAAATGGTGATCAATGTACCTCTACTTCTTAAATTTGAGTCATGCCTTTTGAGACCAATTGTGGATTTACTTTTGACAACTTTATATGGCAATTAGTTTCTGTTTTTATTTATGTGAAAGAGTACTGTACTCTGCTTTAACCACGTGCCTGTTAATTTCTCTGTTTCTTTTATCATGAGAGGTACTGAAAATCATTCCCTGTGTAATTTTTCCTAGTGCTGAATGTTCTCCCTTTTCTCAGCAGCAGAATGCCAATCAATTTGGTTTACCCTTGTAGCAAAAGGGCTGTGTACTTCTGATATGCTTACTGCCCCTTTTAGTATTTTTTTTTTCATGCTATTATATCCTTTTCATCACTGGCAACCAGAATTACATCCAGTGCTTGAGATAAGGATATGTTGCATCAGTATAATAACATTTCCTGTTTTGTTCTCTGTTCTTTCGCTAGTAACTCCTCACAATCTGTTTGCCCTCTTGGCAGCTGCTGAACAGAGAAAATCTCAAATGACCCCAAGATGTTCTTCCCACGTAAAGAAAGCTGATCCTTCTGTATGTGTTGGTAAGATTATTTCTTCCAGAATAGTGCTTTATGTAGATCAATGTCTAACAATAATAAACCAAATAAAGCTACATTCAGGGAATGCAAACTCCAAGTTGCAGCCAGATCTGATAGTGAATACAGTGAGATAATCAACACAAAAAGTCTTCTAAAAATCGAGTCCGTAACCTATAGAGAAAATAAGACATTTTCTATAATAATGATATTATAAAAAATATAAACAGTCTTTACAACTAAAGCTCTGATCCTGCATGCTGTCAGTGTGTCATGACCCTCTTTTATCAGTAAGGTATTAACTCTCAGTAATTCATATACATTAAGGAACAAACAAGACTATTCAGTATGAAGTAATTATAAACAGTATCCTTTGTTAACAAACTATCGTTGATGGCTTTCCAGAGAATCTCAATTCATTTTAGTGGTGGAAATGAATAAGATCCGTATGTTTTGCATCTCAGTTATGATTTACAGAATGCCATGTATTTGTAGAAGTTTCTTCCTAAGAAATTGTGTAGAAAAAACTCCTTATTCTCAGGGAAGAGTTCAGATAGGCACAACAAGGATGTGCTGAATAATCTTCTGTTGCCACAGTAATGGGATATAGAGTGAGTGCTGCAGAGGAGGTTAGCTTCCCATGTGCTCTGAGAGAAGAGTTGGCTATAAGGGTCTGTGAATTCTGGACTTAGCCTATGCTGTTGCGCCAAGCAATGACCGCTTGGATCTAATGGTCTTTGACTTAAAATTTGGAAGATTTCACTTAGGTACATGTTTTATTGTGTCCTGAAGTTATTTGGACACAGGAGGGCTGGTTTATTCTGCTTTTCTTTTGTGATAAATTTTGGATGGGTTTCTTGCCCAAAGATACTTGCCTGTCAGACTCTGTCTCTGTACTGTAAAGCACTCTGGCATCCAAAGACAGGACAACCTGTGGGAATGGATGATCCTGGAGACTCAGCAGAGTATTTTTATTTCTATAAGAGCAACAGATGTACTGCACTGATCCTCTCTCTGGTGGGCTTTGTGGTCTCCCCACGGGGATCCTGCTGGTGGCCTGGTGACATTCAGAACAGCTGCTGTTATTTTCCTTCTGGCTGGCTGTATCCAGCCTCTGTGGGATGGTGGCACAGCTGCTTTTCTTTTGGGGCAAGGCATGGAGCAGAGAAATTGAGAACTTCTTTAGAAAGGAAATCTGTTTTTAAGATACAAAGGCTTTGCTAATGACATTAAGATTTTTGTTTGAATATTGTCCTTGGCCTGACAAGCATAACTATCATTGTTAAGATCTTTTATAAAGTGCTGTTGATCAAATAACTTCCCAAGTAACATATCAATGTGCAACCCAAAGGTAAATACATGCCAGTCACATTAAAAAGGGCAGATATAATTCTTGCTACTTTAGCCAATTGCTTCTTTCGAGATACACTAGCTGGCAACTATAGTGGAGCTGAAAACCTGGTAAGAGACTTAATAGCTCTGCCTTGGTAGGATGAAGGAGAAAGATGAGTCTGATGAAAATACTTTGTGACATTTAAATTCTTATTAATCCTTTTCTGTCCACACGCATGTCCTCGCCTACTGTTGTGTGGGACTCTGCCATGCCAGTTGACCCTGGCTGGATGTCAGGGGCTCACCAACTGCTCTATCACTCCCACTCCTCAGCAGAACAGGAGGATAAAATAGTATGAAAAGCTCATGGGTTGAGATAAGGACAGGGAGATCACTTACCAATTACCACCAAGGGCAAACCAGACTCAGTTTGGGAAAATTAATTTAATTTATTGCCAATTAATAGCAGAGTAGGGTAGTGAGAAATAAAACAAAATTAAAAACACCTTCCCCCCATTCCTTCCTTTTTCCTGGACTGAACTTCACTCCTGACTCTTCTACCCCCTAACCCCAATCAGTGCAGGGGGATAGGGAATGGAGGTTACGGTCAGTTCATAACATATTGTTTCTGCCGCTCCTTTCTCTTCACACTCTTCCCCTGCTGCAGTGTGAGGTCTCCACCATGGGAACCAGTCCTTCTCAAACATCTCTAATGTGGGCTCTTCTCACAGGCTACAGTTCTTCATGAACTGCTCCAGCATGGATCTTTTCCATGGGATGCAGCCTTCAGGAATGGACTGCTCTAGTGTGGGTCCCCCACATGCCACAGATCCTGGCAGAAACCTGTTCCTGCATGGGCTCCTCTCCATGGCCTCAGTTCCCACCAGGAGCGTGATCCAGCGTGGCGTCTCCATGGGCTACTGCTTCCTTCAGGGTATACCCGCATGCTTCAGTGTGGGGTCCTTCATGGGCTACAGTGTGGATATCTGCTCCACCATGATCCTCCATGGGCTGCAGGGGCACAACCTGCATCACCATGGTCTTCTCCATGGGCTCCAGGAGAATCTCTGCTCTGGTGCCTGGAGCACTTCCTCCCCCTCTTTCTCCACTCGCCTTGGTGTCTGCAGAGTTGTCTGTCTCACATTGTCTCACTCCTCTCTCACTGTTGCTGCGCAGCAGTTTTTACCCTTTCTTAAATATGTTATCACAGAGGTCCTAACAATGTTGTTGATGGGCTCAATTTTGGCCAGCTGTGGGTCTGTCTTGGACCCAGCAGAAACTGGCTTTATCCAACATGGGTGCAGCTCTTCATGTCTTCTCATATAAGTCACCCCTGCATCCCACCAAGTCTTGCAACATAAACCTAATGCACTTTGTTTAGGCATGTACACCCCAACAAGTGCCTTCCTGGGACAACTGTCAAGCTTCTCAATTAAAGGAATCAGCAGAGCTATTTGGGGACCAGCCCATTCATCTTTATCACAATATGGATTGTAAAAGGACTTCATGATTAATGATAAAGACTGGGGGCAACTCTTATGTTGGAGGAAGAGGAGTCCATCCCCATCAGAATATTACAACCCTTAAAAAATCTTTCTAATTTCTCTTTTGCACAAAGCATAAAGTGACTACGCTAGCTGCAAGTAAGGCACCACAACACAGAGGAACAGGAGGGACACTGTAACCTCAGCAGGGCAAATCCCCACCAGACAAAAACCATTACACCTACCACGGATAAGGGCACAGCCAACAACATCTTCCACTGCTGTCCTACCACCTGCTAACTCCACCAGTACTCCTTAGATTGTCCTCAACAGATGTCGATAGTGAAACCTTCCCTGCCATGGTCACTTCTGTCCAGGTGTCCTCTACTGTGTGCAGTGACAACCTGCAAGCAGGGTGTAAAAATTGTATATAGCAATTATTTCCTGGCTAATAGAGGTTGGTATGAAACAGCCAGGACTAATATGCTACTAGATTAAGCACTGTTTCTTGGAGCAGAATGAACCCTGGTGTTGCTGAGTTGCTGTTTTCCTATCTTTGATTTTTATCTCAGGATTTTATCTTTTTTTTGGTGTCATCATTTTTCTGCTTTAACACTTGAATGCCTAACTCTTAAGATCTCAATAACTTTATTCGATCTGGGTTTTCACTTTTTGTATCTAGCACGGCTTTAACTTGCATACTTTTCACAGCTCGGATGTAACTTGGCCAACAAAACAGAGTTAAGTTCATACAGCCTTGCTGCACCAAACCCAGCCATTGAATCATAGGTAGCTGAGTCTCTACAGCATCTTCATGCCAATAACAGTTTTTTCTTTAAGGTCTAACAGCTAATGGCAGCTTCACCAGGTTCACAGCAAACTCTTCCAGTGCTTCACTACCTTTCCTGTTAAAAGATTTTTCCTGCTGTTTTGCCTAGCAATTCCCTGCTTCAGTTTAAGCCCATTACTTCTTGACTTCTTTGCTTGGAGAACAGATGATTCTCTTGCTTGCTGAGCTGCTATGCATACAGGCTGCTAAGGGATCATGATGCATCTGACTCCTCAATGAAAATTCTTGACACATTTCTGTAAGCACATTTTTCCATATACTTATCAAACAGGAATTTTTTTACAAGCTGGGCCAGAAGTTACAAAACATTCAAGAGTGATTGTAGTTTCTTATGAAAGCTGCAGAATGGCTTTTGCTCAGCTGGCAACTATCCTCTTTAGCCAGGAGCTCAGTTTCCCATGTGCATCATGATCTGGGAAAAACCTGGCCATGGGGAATGGACTGGAGGATGAAGGGGTCTCCTGAGGTATGAAGCAACAGAGTGAGCACCTCTGATCTAAGTTTCAGTGGACTTTATAACAGAAGAACTTACTCTGTATCCAGGCACTGGAAGTTAGCTTGACATGAATATATTTAACCTTTCCCTAGAGTAATCTGAGACATTATGATAAGAGGATGCTGAAATCTACCACTGAATGCAGATGGTTACTCCAGACTTGTTGCCTGAGTCTCCAGTGTCAGGAAATGAGGGAGGCCTTGATTGCTATGAAACTGCATGAACCTGAGCAGGGAGTGGTTTGTGAGCTTTTCAAGTTAGGGATCAGAGCTGACCCTGGCAGGCTGACTAAAGCATTGAGAGATTTTATTGTTTCAGGAGGTATTTTTCAGCTTTTTTGCATTTCTGTTTCATATAGGAATTGCAACACCCAGATAACTTCGAAGGAAATGCTATTCCAAGAACTGGAGGAAGCATGGGTGTGACATCAGTAAGATATTTGCATACTGGTGTATAATTGCTACATCTTTGTGTATTGATGTGGAGTGACTGCATGCTGACAGCAGAGTCCCAGGAACACTGGAAGTGGTAAATGATATTCATAACTCTGCCAGGGAAAAATGATAGTTTGAATGACTACAGTATAAAATCTTCTTGTTTGGTTAAAGAATGAGTGAACAGTTGATTCTCAAAATGACTTTAGGAGTTATTCTGCTAAAATGGACAAGCTGATTTGTCTCCTGGAGTTTGGCTGATTTGGTACTGAAATTGCCCCTTTAGGCTGGCTGCTGCATGAGAAGAGGATAGTTTGGGACCTTTGATCTGATGGGTCCTGGTTAAGTGCCGGTGCTTGGAAGGCTGCTCAACAGGCTTGCCCAGTGCTCCCTAAAAATGTCTTTCTGTGGCCCATATGGTGTCCTGAATACCTGCTCTTGCCAGTCACTGTACACTGGGTCATGTCCACTGCTGTGGTGACTTCTCCCTCTCTCTCTTGCTCTCCCCTAGTTGCTTCTGGATTTCCTGTGGAACTGCTCTGCCCTTCCAGCCTGCTTCCCCTCAGAGACTTAATTTAGCTGCTGGTGCAGACAACTGGTTTCTCAGCAGCCGTTTTTATCAGCCCAGCTTCAGTGAAGCAGTTTCCTTTGCCGAAAACCATTCCTGGTGCTCTAGGGACTTTTAGAGCTGATCTCCACGAGCTGTTGCCTAACTAGACCAGGCAAAGCTGTCACTTGTGTTCAAACAAAATCTGTTTCAAAGCACCCTCTGCCGGCTGAAGCTCCCTTCTTTGTTCCCCCCAGGCTTGTGAGAAAGCCAATAACCAGCCAGCAGATTTACTGCAGTATAATCATGCTAAAATGGAGTAATTCGTGATTAATGGAAAACCTATGCTGATGGTAAAAGATATCAGATTAATTGGAACTATGAGGTGTCATCTCTGAAACATACTTAAGATTACTACAGTAATTTGCATGTTCTGCTCTGTTCAGTGGGAGGTGTCTCGAAATGAAGCTGTATATCTTGCTCCTTGCACATGCCAGTTAGAAAGAGTTCCCAACAATATCTGGTACAAGCTACAGCAGAGAAGTTAGTGAAAAGGACTCAGCCACAGAGACCAAGTCACTTCTCCACTTTCTGAATTTTCTAGTTGGTAGGTCAAATTTTTATATCATCATTTAACGAAAAATAACTTAAGTATTTTATAAGAAAGATTACTACAGTTCACTTATATTCTTCTTTATCTCAAGAAAAGATATTAGATTAAATTAGTAGATATGCTTATATGAGAGACAATTTTGGGACCAACATAAGGATTTACCGTATTTAGAAATGGATTTGCCCTCAGTTTTCTGGCAGATATTTTTACTAATTATTCAAAGACACAGAAAATATTTACTGTGCAATGCATTTTTCAGAGTTTAGTATATTTATGTACTTCCTTGCTTCAAAATACTTTGTAAGAAGAATGTGTATATCAATTCTAGCATTTCCATACTTTAATATTGAAATTCCTAATTTTACACTTACAGTTGTAACTAGTGTAGGTGTTAACTATTGTAAGTGCTAGCTCTGGAATAAGTTAAGTATTACTGTTGCTATTTTAATAGCTCATATTTAGTCAGAATTAGTTTTCTGGTTTGATAAAAGAATGAAAATAACTTTCAAAAGGTGAATGAGCGAATTCTATGTCTTAGTAATTAAATCTCACACGAATGGTATTTCATGGTATGTTTATGTTATAAAGTCTGTTAAGCTTTTTAAAGTAGAAATTGCAATAACATTTCCAAATTTTGTTAGTATGCAAGGTATGGTACTTTTATAATATTTGTTCATGTATATAAACAGCACTATAAACAGCTTATTGGCAAATAGAATTTTGGAAAAAAAAATCACAAATATGTTACTAACACAGTTGCCTTTGGAGATCAAGGTGTTAAGCCCTGTAGACTACTGCTTCTGCAACATAAGTAGGGAGTTCCCAGTTCTTTCATCTGTCTTTGATTTTGGATCATTAGGGGCTAGGTTTTGACATACTCAGGTAGCTATCCCAAATCTCTGTATTTGGATCTAGTGCTTTTTCAGCATCATGCTGAAGTTTTCCTTCACAGAGGTTAGAATTAAACTCATAACATACAGTTATTGTGAGCTATAGAAAGAAAGAGATTTATGGAAAATGTCTCCTTATCTTTTTTCCCCCTGAATATTAACGATCTAAATTTATGGTATACTGAGGACCCAAAAATCTGTTATGTGGGTTTTACTTCAGACAAATGTAATAAAACATAAGATCTAAAAAATCTGCAAAAGCAGAAAGAAAACTCATATCTATTTCCAGAAATTATGACCTTTGTCCCTCGTGCTTTAAGCTCCAGGAACTTCTCCCTTTTGATTGTGGCATGCGAGGTGCCTTAGTGCCTTTGTCTTGTGCCCCATAATATCCTTTTTATTTGACCTATGTATCATGGGTGTGTGGATGCTTTCATTTTGCTTTGCTCAGAGTAATGCCACAAGCTGTAAGGCACTAGTGAACCAGTCCTTCTCTTGCTATTTGATGTCTAGAACTGCAACATCTGCTTCAGTTTTTATTGAGGTAATTTGGCAGTTTGCTGCTGACTTCAGAAAATGCAAACAGAATCACATTGTTCTTTTAATTGCCTGAGCTCTTTGTGTGTTCAGGAAACATTCCTCTTTAATAAGAGCCCCATATTTTGCACATATTCACACACACAGATCTCAAACTCTAGTTTACTACTGCCAATACACAGCAACTTAAAAATGGGGGGAAAATCAATAAAGCAATCATCAATGTTAGGCAGAGAGAACCTGTCCTTCCAGCACATCTCTTTTGCACTGTTTTGGTGCAGGCTGGTAGACCGGTACATGTAAGGTCTCTTGAAGACATACTTTTTCAAGAAATAGAAGGCTAAATGCAACAACTGGCAAGTATGATGATAGCCAAATACAAATTTCTTACTCCTGGATTATTCTGACACTTGTTAGAAGAGTTGATGAGGACCAGTAATGGGCTGTCTCCATTCCTGGACAAAGCTGTATCTCAAAAATTGAGAAAATACAGTTTCTTGCAACTTTTTGCTAATCACTGACCTTCCATTTCTAGGGCTGCAATAGCACTGGCAATAAGGGACTCATCAATATCTCCAATAGCAGTATTAGTTGTGACCAAATACAAAATAGACATATATGAATAAAATATCAAATGAGAAAGAACCTCTTTTCAGACAGTCTCTAAATCTGGTCTATGAAACTGACTTTCCTTTGAAAATAATTTTACTTTTTGTCATCCCGCTGAAGTATCTGCTTGCTTAAACAAAATAGCTCTAAAAAGTAGTAGGATAGTTAGTGTAGCTGCTGGTATAACTCATTGGGGGCAAATAAGTTTGTGGAACAGAACCAAATGCTTGGAGGGAAAAGGTTCCCAGCAGAGAAGGAATATTCAGAATATTTTTTATGGCTATTTAATTACTCAAATAATCTAATGATATTAAATTATTATTCCACTTAAAGTTCTTCACTTAGCTGATTCTTAGGGTCTGTTTGGAGTCTTCACTGAGGATACTCAGTTGATAAAGATGTATCCAAACTCAGTTTTATGAACTAGCCCTGCTGCAGCTGGTGTTTTGCATATCATATTTGCTTATGTGTATACACATACATGTAGTTTGCATGCTGCAGGCATTCAGCATCTGATGGCACAGTGCTCTGGAAGGCTGCATATATACCCTTTGGAGGGATTCACCTTCCCTTGCTACATCGCTAGTTCTGACTATGTATATACCCTGCTGTAGTCCCAGGCGTGCCAGTCAGTCCCTCTTTAGAACAAGCAAGTCATTCCAAATGTATGTGGGTACCGAAGAGTTACAAGTCGGCTTGCAAAACTGGCCACCTGGTTGGATCAAAAGACCTTTTAGGAAGAAAAGGTCTCCTCTGCATAAGCCAATGCTCAGTATCAAAGTCACAAGTATCTGCAGAAGGTGAATTATCTGGAATGATCAATAATAACTCTTGTAAGCTGCAAGTGAAAAAAGTACTTTCTGTGAGAAAAAACAACTGAGACATAGGCTAACCAAAGCTGGTTTGAACCAGTAAGATTAGGTACAGTAACAGGGAGTGAAAGATAGTTTAACTAGAGTGGAAATTAGTGCAGAGAATGAAGTGGTGTTTTAGAGCAGATCTATATCATAGCAAGGCTCAGTGAAACCAAGTCAAGGAAAGTCAGTTCTCAGAAAGGTTGGAGCTAGATCAAGGGTCAGTTTTGCTGCCGGTGCTGTTCAATATCTTTGTTGGAGACATGGACAGTGGGACTGAGTGCACCCTTGGCAAATCTGCCAACGACTCCAAGCTGTGTGGTGCAGTTGACACGTTGGAGGGATGGGATGCCATCCAGAGGGACCTTGACAGGCTTGAGAGGTGGCCTGTGCTAACCTCATGAATTTCAACAAGGCCAAATACAAGGTCATGCATCTGGGTCGGGGTAATCCCAAACATAAATACAGGCTGGGCGATGAGTGGCTTGGGACGAGCTCAGAAGAGAAGGACCTGGAAGTGGTGGTGAATGAGAAGCTGAACATGAGCAGACAATGTGTGCTCTCAGCCCAGAAGGCCAATAATCGTATCCTGGGCTGCATCAAGAGAAGTGTGGCCAGCAGGTCGAGGGAGGTGATTCTCCCCCTCTATTCTGCTCTCGTAAGGCCCCACCTGGAATACTGTGTCCAGTTCTGGAGCCCCCAACACAAGCAAGACATGGAGCAGTTAGAATGAGTCCAGAGGAGGCCATGAGGATGATCCGAGGGCTGGAGCACCTCTCCTACAAGGACAGGCTGAGAGAGTTGGGGCTGTTCAGCCT
>NW_010333525.1:16698-19500 GCF_000700745.2 Antrostomus carolinensis | reverse complement strand
CCCTGGAAGTGTTTAAGGCCAGGTTGGATGAGGCTTTGAGCACCTTCTAATGGAAGGTGTCCCTGCTGATGCCAGGGGTGTTGGAACTGCATGATGTTGAAGGTCCCTTCCAACCCAAACCATTCTATGATTCTATGATTCTATAGATGGCAGTGTTTTGATTTTACCCAGAGAGACGGAAATGGAACAGATAGATATCTCATGGATCATGGAAATTAGGTGTTCACTGTGCTGTTCAGGAGATCAAGGTACCATGTATCTATTAAATGTTGATCATAACAGATAAATAGTGAATTGATTTCCAAATATGTGCAGGGCATTAGCACCTCCTTTTTCTTTCTCAGGAGAATATGAAGCCATGAGTCCCCATATAATTTTTCAACTGTGATCGAAGCAGACTTTAGCTGATGAATGAAGTCAACAGAGTTGCTGGCAAATACAAATCTACTTAGGTCCTGAATTTGATCCAGGCCTCTAATAATTAGGATATGTGAAACTGAGCTCCCCATTCCCACCTGCCAATCTAGTTTGCTCCTGGTAGTGTCAGAAATAAGTTCTAGGAACAAGCCTTCTGCTCTGAAGGATTAACACAGATAAATGCATTACTGTGTTGATGCTGTGAATTTTGTGTGCTGTTCACTCTGTATCTTTCTTCCCTGAGGGCCTACCCTGTCTCAGGTCACTCCTGAACCCTCTTCTGGGCAAGCTCATTCAATCCTTCCAGGTCGAAACTCCTAATGTTTGTTGTGCTGTAAAGTACCTTCTAAAAGTCTATTAATCTGGTCTAAGATTTCCTTAAAATTTAAAAAGTCAATAGACTGTCTGTGCTTGTACACGATGCTTTTCTCCAGCTCTAATGAAAGCGAGCATCACCTTGTGCACACTGTTTCTAGGAGCTCTTGGCTGGCCACTCACTTCCCATAAAAGGCATGGCACCAGCCTTGCTGTGGCATTCGTTCTGGGATGCTGCTTTTTAGGTCTAAACCTCATCTCTTCTGTGGTTTGTGAGTATCCCTGCAAAATACCCGCACTGAAATTCTCATGCTTTTTTCTTCCAACACTGTTTTGTTATTATTTTAAAGAGTTTATGAATAAGCCTTTGTACGTTATTAAATCTTCTAAAAGAAGAAACTTACCATATCAATACGAAGCCGATGACATTTATGAAAGCTCAAAATTGAGTTTGTTCTGAATTTCAGACTTGGCAAAAATGTAGGTCTTGATAAGGTCTGTCAATGTTTGTTTAGTCTGGAAATCTTTGGCACTGAAATAAAAATTCCTTGCAGTAAGTGTGACGACAATACTTACCCTGCCTGTACATTTTCTTGACTATTTTTCACTACTCTTCTTGTACTCACTATCTACAAGATAAATTACAATTTGTTTCTAACTTTATTTCTCTTGAAAACTTATCTGCCATCTGTAGTACCATGAGACCACTTCTTCCTCATACATGCTGATAGAACCCACCTCTGTGATCTGCAGTGAAGGACAGCATTTAAGCAAAGGGTTCATTACTGTTAAGTAGAATCCTTACAGTTGTGTAGTGCAGCTGGATTGCATGTCTGCTGTCTCCTAAGATATTCCTAGATTAGGTCAATTTAATGGCTGAGGACAAGTAGCCATTTTCTTTATAATAAAGGTGATTGCTGGAGAGTGCCTCAGCCACAGCACAAGGTTTGAATTACAGCAGGTGCATACCAATTAGACACAAATGAAAACATCAGTGAGGCACAGATCCTGCCCTACTGCTGTTACACGAATATAATATATTTTCCTTTGCCTACCTTTCCAGTCTATTTCTTCAGTTCCCCTTCAGGTTAGCATTGATGATAACAATGGTTTTATTCTTACTGCTCAACACCTACCTAAAGAAGCTGTCACTGAAGATACCTCCACTTCCATAGAAAGCCAAAAAGGTGTTGTGCACCTAAGCAGTTGATTGGATGTAAGCTTAATTCAAAGCCAGGATATATATTTTCAAATCCAGGATCTAGTATTTTCTAAAATGAAGTGTAATTTTTCCGCACTTGACTACGAAAAGAATGCAAATGAACTTTTAGCTTCCTTAAAAAAAAGCAATAAAGCAAGAATAAGCTTCTGCCTGACACCCAACATGGCAGAGTAATTCCACCACTCATTAAACTAAGTCATAACAGTAGTTTCAATGGAACATCAACTATCACATTGATTATAGACCAAAGAACACCATCTCAAAGCTGCAAAACCACTGCTATACACACACACAGTCTCTGTACAGAGCAGCTCACATGATGCTGCATTATCACTGCATGATACCGTTATCTGTTAGTAGATGTACATCAGTACCATGGCAATAGCATAACTCGTGCAGTCAGAGTATGTTCTGAGATATCAATGTTTTTCTTTTTGGTTTAGAAATATGATGGGGTACGTACATTTGATCTTCCTATCTACCTTCCTCTCGGTTTCCATGACATCTGAAACATGTAAGTCACTTTTTAAAAATAGTTTCTGATGAGGTTTATTCTGTAGAAATGTGTAGGCTGTTTCCAAATTGATATTTTTTTTTTAAGAAGCTGAAAGTAGCTAGTTTACCTCAAGCCACAAATCACAGCTTAAAAACTAGCTTTATGTGTTTTCTATGTATATTAAAATGCAAAGACTACTGTCTATTTCTGTGATGTTAGGTCTAGGTTCTACCTCTGCTCCTTGGCATCTCTGCAAGCAGAAAGAAAAGGGTCTTTTTGAAAGGATCTGAGAGTAGTTGGTGTTCCAGGCCCCAGCTGGGCAAAGTCTCCAAGATCATGCTTAAATTGCACC
>NW_010333525.1:14902-16671 GCF_000700745.2 Antrostomus carolinensis | reverse complement strand
GAACCAGGGATATAATTGGGTTCTTTGCTCATTAAAAATACTTTTTAATGTCCTGGTTTTGGGGGTATTAACCCACAAGTGCAATGTAACAGTAATATTTCCCTGCATATGGGGGAATGTTCAAAACAGTAAGCTTTTTTTGATGGGTCAGCTCTGCTGACAGCTATATAATGCTGAGCAGTGCTGACCAGTGATGCAGCGTTGCACAGCACTCATGTAGATCTAGTCTCCAGGTGATCTTCTTATTTTTCTGAAAAATATTGTAAGATAAGATGTCTAAATATTTCTGCATATTATCTGTTTTACAATGTGAATGCTAAGTTTCAAATGAATTAGATTTATTAAGAGGTCAAATTCTGCTGAAGAATTTACCAAGATAATTTTCACTGATGTCACTGAATTTAGATGACACCTCTCATTTTCTATGTGTTCCCTCTCCTCCTCTATTTTTCCCTGCAGAAAGCTATATTTCCAATGTTTTCCTCCTTTGGTGGGGCAGTGCCCCCTTTCCTGACAACCCTGGTACGCCCCACTGTCTTTGCAAAGCTCATGTGAGGGAATGGTGTTAAAATGACGGGGCTGGGGGTACGCATACCTGTTGTGGCTAAATTGGGTGCCTGAATTAATAAGTGAGATGACATGTAATGTCAGTGGAGATGAACCGCTTCTTTAGAAAGAACCAGAACACAAGCCAAGTGTTCACTTTGTAGACAGAGTCACCACCTGATTTGTGCACCTATGTGTCTAAAGCCAGACGGTGGTAATACTCCCATAAAGTGCCATTTTTGATAGAAATTCTCTATTTTGGTTTGCTATTTGGTTACCTACTCTCATTTTCATGCTCCCTTATCTACTGTAGCTCCTCTGCCAATCTCCATCTTTGTCCAATCTTCATCTGTGCTTATTTTCTCATCTTCCTCTTATCCAAAATGCAATTTATCTTTCTGATTAATGTTTCTGTTTTCAGCAGCCAGGTCACTATTCAGGTGCCTGGGCACTTAAATAGCTGTCAAAATTGCTTGATTCAAGTTTCTCTGGACCAGTTTCACTATTCAAAAGTAGAAACATACCCAGTTAAAAAAAAATTAAAAATTAGTGCCTTACTCCCAACTCTTTTTTTTTCTTTTGTGTGAGTGTGTGTGGTTTGCCTTCCTATGCTTCTAATTTGTCTAATTCTTCTCTGACATCTTTTCACCTGATTTCCATCAGATTCTTCCTTTCAGTCTATTATATTTCTTTCATTTTTTTCACATTTCTGTAAGCTTCAGAGAGAAGCTATTCTGGCTTTTTTTTTTATTTTTTTTTTGTGATCTTGTCTACAGACTTCCTCCTTCTACTAGCTTTTTCTTCAGTGAAAGAAAAAAATTATTGACTTCCATTTTCTATATTAAAAAGAAAACATGTATAAATATTCTTTGTTGTATAAATAAATATTCATTATACTGCAGTAAGGAAAGCTACCTTTGTAGTACAACATTAAAGCAAATATTTTATTTGTGTTTAAATTCATATTTTGAATAAAACCAGAATTTCAAGTAAATGTTTGCATAAGTTCATTTCAAGAAATCACAATTTTTTCAATTAAAACTTCATATTATTTAATATATGTCTGGTTTGAATCTAGGGTTTCATTTGTTTGTTTGTTTATTTGTTTCAGTCCCAAACTTTAACTACTATTTTTGCAAACAAATGGCTCCATAACTCAAGGTAAACAAAATTTTCTTCAAAAAAATCTAGTGAGAGTAAGTTTGCTATATATCATCTCTGAA
>NW_010333525.1:7967-14873 GCF_000700745.2 Antrostomus carolinensis | reverse complement strand
ATGCCAAGTTCTTCTCAGTCTCAGTGGGACTAAGGTTTAGTTAATCTGAAATTTTTATCTTTTGTTCATTTGCAGTTGATGCAATGGAAGGTGAGGCTTTAGTTATAAAATGTCCCCAGTGGAGTTCATCTGTGAAAGTCACCTGGTATCACACAGATACTAACAAAATAATTCCTGCAGAAGAAGAGGGATCACAAATATTTTCCTTAAAACGATTTCTTTGGTTTCTGCCAACGTCTAGAGAGAATTCTGGAAACTACACTTGTGTTATACATTTGTAAGTGCAACATTGAAAAGTGGAAGATGTAAGACTGGAAAGAAACATAAAAGTTTTAATAATGCATTCTAATTATTATCTGTGGAAATGATGCAAATTTTTTTTCATGGTATATACCAATTCATGTAACTTTTCATCCTACAATTGGTATTTTTATGACAGGTTATTGAAATCAATGTTTGACTGAACTAAAATAATTGTCCATATGTTTATAAAACAAGACTCACATTTGTTACAAATATTTAATATATTCATTTGTTACAAATATTTAATATATTCCATATAAAATTACTATCATTGACATACCTTTATTCCGTTTTTAAAGTTCAAATAATCGCACAAAGTCATTCAACATGAGTGTGCAGGTGCATCCATACAAGCAAGGAGTATGCTTCCCAAGTCAGATCCGTTACCCAAATGACACTGGAAGAGGAAAAATTGTTTGTCCTACCATTGACAATTATAAGAATGCTACTATCATCCAGTGGTATAAGGTAAATAAAACCCTGATAATGTCAGTTGTAGATCAGATTACTGTGAGCAGCCAAATAAAGAAAGTTTTCTTTTCCAGGACTGCAAACCTCTTCAGGGACAGAGATACTTCAAGGGAGAAAAATATGTTTTTATTAACAACCCAAGAAAGGAGGATGATGGTTATTATACTTGTCAATTTCTCTACACTCACAAAGGAAAGGTGTTTAATGTATCAGCAACAAGGATTTTCATAAGTAAGGGTAAGACAGTCATTTTGTAGCTTGCTAAGATTAAAAAGACTAATGTCTACTTAAAGCAAAGGAAGCTCCTTTTGTACATTAAAGAGAAAAAGCGTTTCTGTTGGTTTGTTTTATCTTCTTAATGAAACTTTAGATCAGCTTTTTTAGATTAATTTTGTGGATGGAGCAAGGTGGGAGTAAATTTAGACCTAGTCACATTCAGGTTTTTGCTGAAAGTTTCTGATTACTCTGGTTACATACTGTGGTTGGTAGAGGTGTCTGGTAGTGCTTATTGCTGAAAGGAAGGGTCTCCTGAGGAGGATGCCACAAAGTTCTGCTTTCTATTTGTTCAAGGCAAGAAGAATTTCTAGCTAGTGAGGATCACCTGGTGATCATTGGATCTTTGATTTGTTGATGGCCTACAACTCAATAGTTTCTGGTCCATCTTGATTATCTGGCATTTATTTGATAGTAGGACTGAAAAATCTTTTAGATTTGTCTTGAATGAGACAAAATGAGTGAGACTGAGATATATATATATGTAGATATAATATATATAGACAGAAAATGAGTGGAACTCAGTGATTACTGTGTCTTTGTTATTTTGAACGTGGCCAGTATGGCTGAGGTGTGTAGACTTTGGGGTGCCTATAGGATGCAGTCTCCTCAGGGAGGCTTTGTGTTTGGATGGTGGTCTGGGAGAGAGAGCAGGGAACAATCAGCAGTGCCAGACTGCATCAACATGCAAAACTTCAAAGTCTTCATTTATGTCACAAGATCAGTAGAAAAATAATCAGAAAGAGGTTTTTTAGGGGGTTAGGGGACACGGCTTGGGTTTGGGTTGTATTTTTTGTGTTTGTTTGTTTGGTTTGTTGTTTTTTTTTCAATAGATAATGTTCATTTGCAGAGTGACATCAGACCTTTTTACTGTGGGGAGGCACCTAGCTTGGAACAGAATATAGATTTGGAGTGTAGGAGCTTTGATTCCACTTTTTACTGTTGTGCCCAGATCTCAGTAGTGGAGTTTGTTCTGATTATTCCGAGCTGGATAGAAGAAAGATTCAAGCTGAGACCTAGTACAGTAGCTTGGAAGGTGTCATGCCCTTCCTCCTCCTCTTCCCTGTAATACCCTGTTGGTCTACATGACACTTCCCTGTCTAACAATTTTTTTTTTAATATACTTTCATCAAAACTTCTCTAACTGGTCAGGAATATTGTTGTCTCTGGGTTATAATGAAAATTGTTGGGTTTTATTTGGTGCAAAGGCATCTAAATTTACAAAAACCTTTGTTACATATAGGCAGATTACTTAATTTTGAAATAATTGCAGAAAGATTGCAACGTAACATGAAATCTAAAATGGATCTGTCATATCTGCTGCAGTACTTAATGAATTCTTTGAGATTTTATCAGCCCTTAAAATTAGTAAGCTGATGAGTAGAGCTGTTATGTTTTGATAATATTGGCTTATGATGTACATTCCTGTTGCCTTGCAGATCTACACTGACTCAGAGGACCTTTTGCCTCTGGGTGCTGTCAGCTAAGAATTTAGCATAGTCAGCTAGCTAGGAAGTTACTGACTTTCTCCTGACTTCTTTTTCACCACATCCAGCTAATGAAAACTGGGACACACAGGTTTAAAATGAGTTCCTGCAGATTTTTTAGGGAAATATGATTATGGATTTTACAGAGGGGCCTTGAGATGGAAAAACTTAATGAGGGAAAGGATAGCAAGCAATTTGTTTGGAGTGGGAAATATAAGACAGTATAAAGGGCAAGAAAAGAAGAAAAATGCACCAAGGAAAAAAAAAAATCTGTAAGATCTGAATGTGTAATTCAAGCGAAGTGGCTGGATGTAATTTGGACCTGTCCATAACAGTTATTAGTGGGGATAGAAAACAAATATGTCAAAGAAAAAGTGGCATTCCTTCTAGAAGGCAATGATAAGGGATGCTCAATGTCATGACAGACTGGTGTAGTGGGAAGCAGTTGTGTGCAGCAGTGGCGCGCAGGGAGCAGAGAGAGAGGTTTGGGAAACAGATGTGCTCAATTCTGTGATCAGGCTGCAGAGACGGGGAAACAGGGGAACACAGGCAGACAGATGTGGGCTAGAGGATCCCCAGTTCAGATACTGAATAGAAGTACATATTAGCTATTTCATATTATGGATATTAATAATTTCTCAAATATCTGAATATATTTATCTCTTTTTTAAAAACAAAATAAGCAACTGAGAAAACACATATACCCGCATTTGCTTTTTTCCTACTTAGTAGGTAAAACAGTACTTGAGAAACTAAAACTTTTCCTTGCTTTTTATGTACAATGGTAAAAATTAAATGAACAGGGAGAACACACTTAACTATTAACACGTGCAGACTCCCCAGAAATATTTTATCATAGGAATAAAACCAGATGATCCCAACACACATGTGAAGCATTGTTGTAGTGTTAGTTTGCACTTCTTCTTAAAATCTTAAATATTAACTGTATAGATTGTAATAATTATCTTACAAAATGCTTTTTCACAACTTTCTAATATGTGCTTTCTTCCCATCCTTAATTTCTAAAGCAAAACACTCACCTCTACCTCCTCAAATTTTATTTCCAAAGGATAAAGATGTAATAAAAGTGGAGCTTGGTAAGTACAGACTTTAAATTGTTTTTAAAATAACATTCTGTGATGGCCTAGTGAACATGGGGATCTTTAAGAAGATTTAATGATAGAATGTTTCTTTATGGTTTTGCACCATAATGTTTACCAGATTTAACTCACCCTAGGCACACTGATGTGAAGTTAGATATAACTGATGGGTTATTTAGGCATTAAGCAGCTATTTAAGAGGATTTAAATAACCCATTATACCCTCACTGGGATAGACTAGGATTACTCACACGGTCGATTATTACATCTCAGCTAAAGGAGTGACATCTTCCATCCACTTCAAAGAGGGCTTTAGCTAAATCAGAGAATCAAAGAATAGTTCGGGTTGGAAGGGACCTTTAAAGGTCATCTTGTTCAATCTCCCTGAAGCAAGCAGGGACATCTTGAGCTAGATTAGGTTGCTCAAAACCCTGTCCAACCTGAGCTTGAATGCTGGAAACTGCTTGATGATACCCCTAAAAGAGAAGGATGGGCTATTCTTGCAACTACAGATACTCCTTGTTAGTTGCAGTCCCCGTGTGGAGACAGTGGCTGTGTCTCTGTTGATGAATGAAGGAGAGCAAGGGACTGGTTACTGACCCAGGGGCTGAGGTGCACTGCCTGGTTCCTGTCTATGTTGCCTAGCATTGATCAGACCTGTCTGGTTGGAAGATACTGGGAGACCTGAAAGACAGGACCAAGGGGTGAACTTAGAAATAACAGGTGGAATAGCCTGCAATACAGAGCTTGCTCCCTGGCTTTCTTTCATTTAGGACTGTAGATGTTCTCAGTGATTCAGATTCACCCTGCGTAACTTGCAGCATCAGAGCAAGGTGCTTGTGGTAGGAGTGAGAGCTGTCTGGGGATTTTGTATAGAAAACAGAGAAAGGCTGACCTCTCCAGAAGGCAACTGACCCCATCAGAAACATAAACAGGTAGCCTAGGATGTCTGTCTCCCAGGGCAGGTGGGGTGAATCTGGGCCACTGGAGATGAGGTTGCAATTACCACTCCAGTGTTTCTGTCCTACAGCAAGAGTGCTCTGGTAGCAGGTACTTCAGGGACCCAGGGCCCTGTCTGAGGTGGCTCAGAGATTTGCCATGTTGACTTGCATTCCCATTCTTTTTTCCCTCTTTCCCCCAGTTGTTTTGACACTCAGAATTAAATGATCTGTGCTCCAGGATCACCCTTCTCTAATAAGATAGTGGTCAGTCTCTAGTGCTCTGTGGGCTCTGCCCACCTCTCTGGGACAATAAGTAATCTGGCACTGCTTACATGGAGCAAATTCACTTTACTTTTAAAAACCATTTGCTATGCTGGTTCTGTAAGCCCTGCTTATATACAGATTTACATGGAAATAATTTCAAGTGTTTTAATTATACCTTCTTCTGGTGCAACGGTGACTCTTCCCTTGGAATAAATATTTCCTAATGACAAATACTTAACAAGCAATTTCCTGTTTTAGTTTTACTTGGACTGGTTTACTTTATGTTTGTCCAGCTTGAATAAAATCCAAGATAAGACTCTGCATGCAAGAATTACGCAAAAGAATATACATTTAAATTTAAGTATGTTATTTCTATGAACATTTGTGTGTAAACCAGCATTTACTTTCCATGTTCCTCAATGGTTGACAACATGGGTTAAGCATCACAAAGTCTCCATTGACTTCATCATAACAAGAATAAATAATTTCTTTTGTAATCCTTGGTGTTGTATTAGATAATTTGTTAAAAAAATAGTCTTACTATTTCTTTTCAAATCTCCTCTACACATCATTTTGTCAGCAGTAGTTCAGAGAAAAATATGTCAAAATTGTTAAGACAAAAGTCACAGGTGGTATGAATATTTGTAGAAAAAGATATTGAGGAAAATAAAATTATACTTGTTTTTCATCAAGGTACATTTACATCTCTCTGTATCCTGATTAGGTGCTGCTTTGTCTCTGAAGTGTCAGGCCCGTCTGGGGATTAAGAAACAGCCGATTGCTGTTGTCACATGGGATGTGGATAACGTTCCAGTGAAATACTTAGGTTTTTCAAGATTTCATGAAAAAACTCATTTGTAAGTACATATAATAGAATAATCTTCCTTCTATGCAAACTGTGCCTAGCCATTAGAGTTAACGTTACCAGCTCTTTCTCTTTCTCTTAGTTTTGAAGGACGTGAGCAAGAATATTACAGAGAGAGCACTTTGCATATTACTGAAATAAAAGAGGAGGATCTGCAGGCAAATTTCACGTGTGTAGCAGTGAACGAAATGCACAACACAAGGGCCACGGTGACTTTACAACTCAAAGCGCAACGTGAGGGTAGGATTTGTTTGTTTTGTTTTCTTACACTTTGCACTCAGACTGAAATATGTTGGTGATTTTATTTTATTATTTGTTTCTGTTAGTAAGAAAGTTTCTGTTGGTAAGAAGAAAAAATTGCCTGCTTCCTCCCTACAGATTCACGTCAGTTTCAAAATTCTTGTGTCTTCATTAGGTCATGAAAGTCCTTGGGTTAAATCTTGCTGGGAGAGGGCATTACTCAGATGGTACCAGTGAGAGATTAAATATGCAGCGCATGACTCTATCAGCCCTGTGATAAGAATATCCTGTTTCTAGGATATTCCCCTTGCCTTGAAGGCAGGCAGTGCACTTGGATTTGAAGCACACTGGTATAGTGTAGTCTGCTCTACAAATACTCAGGCTGTGGAGGATCCTTTGCAGATGAGAGCTGTGCAAGGAACTGTCCTCTCCTTTGGTCATCAGTGTTACAATGCATTGTAAGGAGCAGAGGTTCATCTTCTTTTGAGAATCAAACTGTTGTTTCTAGTGTGGAACCATGGTAGAAAATAGGAAAACCTTAAAACCAAGAGTTTCAGCTGCCAGTTTGGCAGTTTGTTTGTCTTCCCTCCCATACCACATCCACTGTAGTGCCTTGTTTTTTGACTTTATGTTAAGTGGCGTGACTAACTTCTGTGATGTCTGTCTTTATCCTCTCTCCCTCTGAGCACCCCTGTTTTCACCATGTGCCACACAGAAGTGTGAGTAAAGTTTCAAAGGCTTTCCTTTTTTTTGAGTTTTTAAATTCATGCTTCTAGTAATTTCTGCTGGAGAAGGAAAATCTAGGTCAGTAAATGTAGGGCACTAGAATGTTCTTTAGCTCCTATAGGTATTTTCTTTTAATAGGGATAATCAGATCCCTAAGCACTGTTGTTAGCATCACTGAGTTAGGATCTTATGGCAGAAAATCTCACTGTGTCTGTGAAGGCACAACGAGGAGCTAC
>NW_010333525.1:0-7944 GCF_000700745.2 Antrostomus carolinensis | reverse complement strand
GCTGAACCACCATGGACCTTGAGAAGAAATCCCAAGATCTTTAACAGGGATTCCTTTTCTATAAGAGAAGGGTGGGAAGAGTAAAATCAAGTGTATTTTGATCAAAGGGTGTGCACAGCTCCATGTCCAAGAGTATTCTTTGCAGTTCATAACTTCCTACAGGATCATGGCTTCAAAGCATAAACATATTTCCTTGCCATAGCATAGACTAGAAGGGATGCAGGTGAACTATAACAGAGGATGAGTCACTACCCAGCAGGACAGCACCAATCCCCTCCAGAGGAAGGTGTCAGGGGATGTTTTGGTTAGATGTTTCTAAGTGAGTGCAAACGTAGCATCACTCAGGAAACTGGAAGCACATCAGCTCTGCACTGAATTATCTGAGTGTGGGAGAGTGCTTGCCGTGAGAGGGAAGGAAACTGAGTAACAGTTCCTGCTTGCTGTAATTCAGGCAAAACAAGAACTTTATGGGCCCCATATTACAAATTAGATGAAGAAAAAAGTATATTTTATATTCTGTATTCATCAAGTGATTTATTAAATCTGATTTCTGTTAGAAGTGACTCATGCCCCATGTTGGGCGCCAATGTGACTGTGATGGTTTCCCTGGGCTGGCCCTTGGCCAGCAACCAACACAGCTGTTCACCCACTTGCCCCCCACCCCCAGGGGACAGGGCAGAGGGTTGGGGGACAAGGATAAGGAGACTCGTAGGCTGAGATAAGAACAGTTTAATAATAGAAATAAAAGAAAACTTAAAATAGTACTAATATTAAAATAGTAGTGATAATGATAACAATAACAAACTATACAAAGGTGTGATACACAGTGCAGCTACTCACCACCCGCCAACCAAGCCCTACCTGTTCCTGGATAACTATCCCAGAGGAGTGATAATCCTGAAACCAAAATCGCAATCCCGGGAAAGTGAGACCTCAAGCGAAAGTCAGAGAGAGCAAAAGAGGAAGAGACCCTCACTAATGTACTGGGCATGATGTGATATGATATGGAATATCCCACTGGCATATCCAAATGCCAGATTAGTTTATTAATTTAAATATTCCTCTCCCCTTAGATCTTGTGCTTGTAGACTAACAGAACACAAAGTCCTTCACTTCCAGTGACAAAAATGCAAACACTGGTATGTTATCAGTGTTTCTCTCATAACAAATCCCAGGCTGAAAGCAAAACACAGCACTATTCTAACTACTGAAAAAGAAACCCAGCTCTTTTTCAACTAAAAACCAGGACAATGACAAATCTTATTTTGTTTTTTTTATCCATAGGTCTTCAGTAAATGTTCATGAAAACCCTTGACTGTGACCCACCTTTGCTGCTGCCTGTTTTGTGTGGATGTCTGTCTCCTTGTCCTTGTTGCTGCTATTGTCAAGATGCCTGCTTCTGCTCCTCAACATTGCTGGTGTCAGCAATGTTACCTCCAGAAGTGGTTGTGCTCTGCTTTAGTTTTCTTTGTTGACTTCTCACACAGCTGAGCAATATTTATGCTCAAACCATGCCAGCTTGCCTCTGATAATAAAAATGCTGTAGGGTTTGCTTGTGACTCTAATCTTGTAAATGTCTAATAAAAATGTGTACTCTCCTTTTTTTGTGTTTTGTTTGTTTGTTTTATTTTTAATAGGAAAAAACGTTATGGGTTTGTTTGTTTTTTGTTTTTTTTTTTTAATATGCAATTGCTCCTTAGTGTTTCCCACAGCACAACTTGTTTCTGCTACTTACTATCCTGTTAATGTTCTTTTTACACAAGTTCCTGCTCTGCATTCCATTTTTTTTTCCAGGGCATTCAGTATGGATTAAATTATCATTATTTGTAGCACAGATCTGTGATAGGAAGTAAGAGATTAATAGGTAATGTGCCACTTACTACTCAAATTAGTCAATTTTAGGGGCATTTAATGAACTAGGTAGTGTTTAGCAGCACAGGTGACAGATGAAGGGAGGAAGCAAAGATACTATAAGCAATTGCATTAGAGTTCCTCTGCATTAGTACCAGTTCAGTCTTACAGCAATAGTCTCTGTCTTCAAAAATCTGCTGAATGAATGATTTGGCTTGCCACATGGAAATTTTCTGCGGGAACAGGGATTAAATCTATTTTTCCGAGTTCTAATTGGATACTTTAAGTCCTAGTTCACAACAGGAATGTCATTACAATTATCCTAGTAATTTGCTTTGATAACAATTGTAATGCACACAAGAATAAAAAATTGCCAGATAGGAGTGATGAGAAGAGGAAGAGTTTCTTTCACAGTCACGAGTGGTGAGAGCTGTTTGGTTTTGACTCCATGGAAAACAAAAATACTCCATTAACACTCCCAGGAATGGGTGGCATTGGCAAAACTGCTTGTTTCTAGTTTCTACTACCTACTATCCTGTTAATGTTAAATACGGGCTTCTCTTTTATTTTTTTTTTTTTTTTTTTTTTTTTTTTTCTTGTTAATGTCACAGAGAAAAAAGGTGTGACATAAAAACATACAATGATAGAATTATATGGGTTGGAAGGGACCTTCAACATCATCTAGTTCCAACCCCCCTGCCATCAGCAGGGACACCTTCCACTAGACCAGGTTGTTCAAAGCCTCATCCAACCTGGCCTTAAGCACTTCCAGGGAGGGGGCATCCACAACTTCCTTGGGCAACCTGTTCCAGTGTCTGACCACCCTCACAGGAAAGAATTTCTTCCTAATGTCTAATCTAAACCTACCCTCTTCCAGTTTTAAGCCATTACCCCTTGTTCTGTCATTAACTGCCCTTATGAAAAGGCCTTCCCCAGTTTCCTGTAGCCCCTTCGCGTATCGGAAGGTCACTATAAGGTCTCCCTGGAGCCTTCTCTTCTGCAGGCTGAGCAGCCCCAACTCTCTCAGCCTGTCCTTGTAGGAGAGGTGCTGCAACCCTTGGATCATCCTCGTGGCCTCCTCTGGACTCGCTCCAGTAGGTCCATGTCCTTCTCATGTTGAGTGCTCCAGAACTGGGTACAGTACTGTAGGTGGGGTCTCACCAGAGCAGAGTAGAGGGGAAGAATCACCTTCCTCCACCTGCTGGCCACACTTCTCTTGATGCAACCCAGGGTACAGTTGACCACCTTTTTCCAGTTTAAGATTTATGCTGTGCACACATGTGTTTTTTCACTGTGTGTGAAGAAAAGTGCTTTATTGTGAAAAAAGTGTCTGTCTCAACTGTCTGTCCCAAGTGTCTGTCCCAAGTGTCATTTCATTTGTCTTTTTAAATACGAAATAAATGCTGCTAAGCTGATCAGCTCTTTAGAAATGGGCTACATGACCTAAGCACCCCCGTTATCAGGAGTAATGCAATGCAGTCAACTCCTTTTGGTGTGATTTGGTGGTACCCAGACTATGTACACTATGTCTTTTGGACACAGAGAAATCAGGAAAATTCTTTCTTTGTTTTAACAGAAGAATTTAATGAGGATTTGACTATGAATTTTGACAGTCTCTGCAGCTATGTGCTTGCATCCATTAAGAGGTGCTAATGTCCCTGCACCTTTCAGTTGCTGCTACATTCAAAGGCTACTTCTCCTCCTGCTGAGAAACATCTTTCTCAGTCTCATCCTCATCCACCCTCTGCCTAGACAGTCACTATGGAACCCATCCTTCCACACTGTTTCCCATTCTTTCTCTCTCCTCTTTGCCTGAAGCTGTTTGGTGTCTTCTGACTGCTTCACCAGCCCTTGTTCATGAACACATTCTTCATGTCCTGTAATACCTCTTTACAGAAAATATAGGCTGTCTCATTTCTTCCAGATCTTTCAGTCCTACACCTCCCTTTCTGATTCCAGAGATGGTGATCATCCCACATTTTACATTCCATCTCAGCTCAAGACATGTCCTCTCGTGTGCTCTGAGATCATGTTCATAACTTGTTGTGTGGTATGCCTCTGGTCACTGTTAGGCTAAGGAATTTGCTAAGGTTTATTCCTCCCTTTAAATGGCAAAGAAAGAAACAGGACGAGTGTGAAAATCATGTTGAATTTGTCTCACATCCTACCAGAGGAAAGGGAAAATGTACTTGGAAACTCTTTATTTATATACCTTTTCAGTGAAACTTCTCAGGCACTAATATTTTAATTTTAATTCCCTTCTTCTACCTTTCGTGACAAAGATGTAGCTCATCTTGCTGGACACCTGGCAAGAGACAATGACTCTGCCTGCCAGACTACTCCCATTTGCCCTCCACAGCCGCTTGGTATCTCTCATGCTACAAGATGCCACCTCTCAAGAAGAAAACTAATCAGCTACACTGTTCATGCCAGTTCAGATCATTGATAGTTGCAGTAGATCAATGCTCTCAAAAGTAGCTCTGCTGGCAGAGGGAAGGGAGCTGCTAGCTCCTGAGACAGAGGTAACAGGAGAAACACTGAAAGTGTTAACTCCTTCTGCAAGCAGAGTTGAGTCAGGACAGGAACATCCCTTCAACATCCCCTTTAGTCTGTCTGCTAAGGAATACATGAGCTGTCTGAATACCTTTCAAGTCCTTCTCTATTTATTAATATGGAAGCTGCCACTGGCTTTTAGTTCCTGATCTTGATTCAGGGCTGATTAAATAACTGGAGGTGGCTTTTCATGTGTCTGACCCAAGCATCCTCTTATTTCTCCTTGAGCATCATTGTAGAATCATAGAATCATAGAATGGTTTGGGTTGGAAGGGACCTTCAACATCATCTAGTTCCAACCCCCCTGCCACAAGCAGGGACACCTTCCACTAGACCAGGTTGCTCAAAGCCTCATCCAACCTGGCCTTAAACACTTCCAGGGAGGGGACATCCACAACTTCCTTGGGTAACCTGTTCCCGTGTCTCACCACCCTCACAGGAAAGAATTTCTTCCTCATATCTAATATAAACCTACCCTCTTCCAGTCTGAAGCCATTACCCCTCATTCTATCACTCTCTTCCCTTGTAAAATGTCCCACCCCAGCCCTCCTGTAGGTCCCTTCAGGTACTGGAAGGTCACTATAAGGTCTCCCCGGAGCCTTCTCTTCTCCAGGCTGAACAACCCCAACTCTCTCAGCCTGTCCCCCATTCCTCAATTCTCATTCACAAGGAAGTGTAAAATGCCCAGAGGACCTTTCTGGCTTGAAACCTCTTATCTGGAGTATGCCAGAAATTCCAGTCATCCAGAGCAGAGGATGGATGACTGGAATTCATCCTAGAAGATCAGCCTAGAAGATCAGCTCTGTTCTCTGTTCTTCCTCAGAAATATTTAATGCCAGACCTAACCTTTTGGCTCATCTTGGGTAGATGGTTGTGCATGGGTATTCCAGACCCGGATCTCTGCCTCTACTGTCCGGAAGTGTGTCCCCTTTAGAAGCAAAAGAAATTACAAAAAACTGTTGTTCTTCTGGAGTTTGTCAGGAAATCCTTAAAATGTTGCTTTTTTGACTTGTTTTCTCTGCTCTGTCCAACACTGTTTCTTGTGAGCTGATATTTCTGTATTCCCATTGGTCTTGAATATAAATAAATACTTTAGAAGACTGTCTACTTATGAACTCTATGCCACTAAATGATGCAGCAAAGTGAAACAGAACAACAGGATCTTCTCAGCCTTGTTCAGGGCCTCCAAAAGTGGCTTCTGGCCCTTGCCCCCATTGTGCTGAAGATGATAGTTGACTTATTCCAGAGAGAGGAGAGGCTGAGTCAGCCTGACTGGAAACTGAACCTGCTCTTCCAGGAAGACCCCTGTGGGGTTCTTGTATGACACTTTATGAGCTGTATAAGCACAGGAAATTTATCACTTCTTTTCCAGCCTTGGTCTAATCAGTCCAAAACCAAATGTAAACAACATTTTTCAGGTTCATAATTGCAGAAGTTGTTGCTGAATTCTGTTTTTTCTCTGGATGTTTATACTTACTCCATGCATTGCAACAGTATTTGTAATGTGGTGAGCACACTGTCAGCAAATGAATTGATAAGAAATAGAGGAAATCTCTGATGCTTGGGTCGTCACTGAATAGTGGAAGGGGTTTCCTGATTTTGTCTCTGTGTGTGTGTGTGTGAATTGACCAGGAAAATGGATCAAAACATAAAATTTGAAGGGGTCCACAAGGATAAAATTCCTTCATGGGCATCACATGAAAACTACATGAAAACTACAAAATTACCAAACTTTACTACAAAAGAAACAGGTTGTTTTCTTGCCCACTTCAGTCTTATCGGAAGGTGGTTTCCCCAGATCTCCTAGATCTGGTGAGGTATGCTTCATCACATGCCTGATATTTATTCCTCCCTTTAAATGGCAAAGAAAGAAACAGGATGAGTGTGAAAATCATGTTGAATTTGTCTCACATCCTACCAGAGGAAAGGGAAAATGTACTTGGAAACTCTTTATTTATATACCTTTTCAGTGAAACTTCTCAGGCACTAATATTTTTAGGTTGCCTCTGTAAATACTACTCAATACACTGCTTTATTCAACATCTCCTGGAGAAGGCAGGAAACCTGTAAATTTCAATATAAGAGACTCTTCACTGCTAAATATTTTACCTTATTTCATTCACTTAGTGCAAAGTCCAAGCAAAAGCTCTGAAATTTCTGACACAGCTGGTAAGTGAGCCCACCAATCTCTTCACTGCTAAATATTTTACCTTATTTCAGCTTATTTTACCTTATTACAGCTGGTAAGTGAGCCCACCAGTGGAGGTGCCTCACTTGACCTGTTGTCTACCAACAGAGAAGGACTGGTGGGATATGTGTTGGTCGGACGCCGTCTTGGGCTAAGTGACCATGAAATGGTAAAGTTCTTGATGGTTGGTGAAGTGAGGAGGGGGATTAGCAAGACCACCATCATGGACTTCCAGAATCCAAACTTTGGCCTGTTCAGGACACTGGTTGAGAGAGTCTCTTGAGAGACAGTTCTGAAGGGCAAAGGGGTCCAGGAAGCCTGGACATTCTTCAAGAAGGAAGTCTTAGCAGCTCAGGAGCAGACTGTCCCTGTGTGTCACAAGACAAACCATCGGGGAAGATGACTGGCCTGGCTGAACAGGGAGCTCTTGCCAGGACTCAGGAAAAAAAAGGAGAGTTTGCCATCTCTGGAAGAAGGGGCAGGCAAATCAAGAAAAGTACAGGGTTCTCCTTAGGTCATGCAGAAAGAAAATTAGAAAACAAAAAGAGAGGCAAGGAGAATCTCCATCCTTTATTGGATTCAGAGGGCAACATTGCCACCAAGGATGAGGAAAAGGCTGAGGTACTTAATGCCTTCTTTGCCTCAGTCTTTAATAGCCAGACCAGTTATCCTCAGGGTATTCAGCCCCCTGAGCTGGAAGATGGGGATGGAGAACAGAATAAATCCCCCATAATCCAGGAGGAAGCTATTTATGACCTGCTGCACCACCTGAACACTCACAAGTCTATGGGGCCAGACAGGATCCATCTGAGAACTGAGGCTGCTGGGGGAGGAACTTGCCAAGCCACCCTCCGTCATTTATCAAAAGTCCTGGCTAACAGGGGAGGTCCCAGAAGACTGGAGGCTTGCCAATGTGACACCCATCTACAAGAAGGGCTGGAAGGAGGATCCAGGGAACAGACCTGTCAGCCTGACCTCAGTACCAGGAAAGATCATGGAACAGTTAAACTTGAGTGCGCTCACGCAGCATATGCAGAACAACCAGGGAATCAGGCCCAGCTGGCATGGGTTCATGAGAGGCAGGTCCTGCTTGACCAACCTGATCTCCTTCTAAGGTCAGGTGACCTGCCTGGAGGATGAGGGTAAGGCTGTGGATGTTGTCTACCTGGACTTTAGCAAGGCCTTTGACACTGTCTCCCACAGCATTCTCCTAGAGAAGCTGGTGGCTCAAGGCTTAGACAGGTGCACTTTTCACTGAGTAAAAAAGCAGCTGTATGGCCAAGCCCAGAGAGTCATGGTGAAACCACTTGGCAGCCAGTCTCAAGTGGTGTTCCTCAGGGCTCAGTGTTGGG
>NW_010333524.1:1731-8282 GCF_000700745.2 Antrostomus carolinensis | reverse complement strand
CCCATGAGGACCAGGGCCTGTGATCTTGAGGATACTTTCAGCTGCCTGGCAAAGTCCTCATCAACTTTCTCATGTTGAAATCTCTTTTTCCATATCAATTTTCTTGATCAAATAATCTTTTTGATTTGAAAAATAAATTAAAAGTAGGATTTAATGCTGACAACAGTCTAGCCTACATGTGAATAAGAACTTTGACAACCATAATCACACATATTGACAGAAAATAGTACCAGTGTCAGGCCAAACCCAGTACAGAATAATGAATGCAATAACAGTTGACTGAGCACGACAGAGTTTGCTCCTTTCCTCCTGTCTACAAATCTGCAGGACAGACAAATAGACAAAGCTGTATTATGTTTTTAACCTAACTGAACTTTCACATTTCTTGTGTTGAGTCATAGCTTTAGCTCTGTCTTAGGATCCTGTTAGCTTCATGAATGGTTTGAAGGTACTTTGATTTTCCTATAGCTCCTATCAGTGCCACCTTCAACTAAGTCTAATGTCCACTTTTAATTATAACTATTTATTAAAAGCCAAACCAAAACCAAGAGTCAGCTGAACAGCACATGGGAAAAGGCGAGAAGCCAGACCAAATACTGAGGATGTGACTGTTTGTGACGAACTCCCAATACTCGTGTATGGGGTCACAGAATGGAGAGAGTCCCTAGGTGCAGCAGTCTGCACAGAGTCCAGACCCTGTAGTACCACACTGGGGTGTTATTTATGCTCAAAGAACAAATGAGATCACTTCCCATAGCATTCCTCATATTTGCATGACACATCTGGCCTTTATAAATTATGTGCTGACCCAAAATGCCTTCTGTAATATCTACAGGAGAAATCTAAGAAAAAATAAGGTTTCCGTGAAAGCAAGCAAGTATGCAAAATCAAATGGAGCATGTTGCTAATTTAAAACATTTTCCCATCAATTGGCAATAACAAAGTCCTGTTCTGAAAAGGCCTTTGTCACACACTTAGCTCTCAGCCGAGCACAGACAGCCTCTTGAATCCTGCGGGAAAAAGGCCTCACTGGACATCTCTGGCTGCTCTGGGTGTCTCTTAGGGTGCCAGAGATGGCCCTGAGCATGTTCTGCCAGCCCCAGGCATCAGTCACCTCCTTAGGGATGGGGCTGGGCCAGGGATGGGATGGGAAGGCAGGGTAAGGACTGGCATTGCACTGCTGGCCCTGACAGTGCCTGGCTATTTTTCTCTGGTTGTTCCCCCTCTCTGCTCTCCCTTTTATCCAGAAAGCACTGAAAATCTGGGTCTATAAATCTTTCAAATTGTGAGGCAGGAGACCAGATGCAATTTCAGGCTGTAACATTTTCAAATGGTAAATGCTGGTTATTAGAAACCTGTAACCCTTTTTAATAGTTTGAAAGGTTAAAAATAAGGGATTTGAAGCTATCTACAGAGACATGTCTTTCATTATTTTTACAAGTGGATTTAGAGTTTAAGGAGTGTCAGGCTAGGCAAATGCCTTAAACCAGCCACAGAGGAGATTAAGAGCAATCCTGGCCACAGGAGGTGCATCTACAGTCTGTGCAAAAAACAGGTCCCTCTCGTGGTGCAAAGTTGATGCTTGGAGGAGTATATAAAAATAAGTTAATTTTTAGTTCAAGAGTATGCTGCTGAAAAGATGTCAACCATGCAGGCAGAAAAAAATTCACCTTGCTCTTGAGGTCATCCATATATATCTAAGTTGGAGTTTTGAAGTCCAAAGCCCAAAGCACCAAAACTTGTATTTCTTGTCCAGTTTTGTCTTGAGAGAAACTACTCTTTCTGCTCTTCTTCTCCTGTAGGTAAGGTAGAAACTAACATGCACTTGTACCAGACAGCATGTGGTAATAAAAGACAGAGATAGAGGTGGTGTTGTAGCATGCAATAACATACACTTTGGATAGCTACATGCTGTGAGAATACAGTCCCAATTTAAAAAAGAATTGAGAGTGGGATGTAAAGAATAGCTCCACAGACAGAGGAGGACCACCAGATACCCACCACCAACATAGCACTTGCTGATGTACAAAATAATATAATTAATCTTTTTCTTCTCAAGCAATATTATGGGGGAGGAAATATCTGTTTTTACATTTGTGGACCCAGAACAAACACGAGCTGAATTATCACTGTTCTACACTATTAGGAAAGGAATTTCAAGCCTCATTTTATGGTATTTTCAGTCTCTTCACCTAATGTAATGGAATTTTTCTTAATTTTGTATCTCATCTAGCACTGAAGAGCTGATCTTACTGATCAAACTACTGAGGAAGGAGAGGATAGCAGGGGTGCCACATGCTCACTCAGCTTTTTAATAATGATAATGTGAATTTTCTCGGAAGTCTCCCAACCCCTCCAATATGAACTGGAGTCAAAGGCAGCCAAGTGGTATGCCATGATTGGTATTGTTAATTGGTATTTTTTTCAGTTCTTTTGGGAGCAGAATGCAGGCCAGTTTGCCTTCACTTGAAGGGGAGTTCAGTACATCTGGAACTGGCTGCTCCAGGGGTGGAAACACAGCCCCATATTGGGTGCCAAAAAAGACTTTGGTGGTTTAACTTGCCTGGAAGCCAGACATTGTACGGCCACTTGCTCACTGTCCTCATGTCAGGGAATAGTGAATGGAATTGGAGGCGTAAGGGCAAGGAGACTCGTAGGTTGAGATAAGAAAAATTTAATAATTTAAATAAAATAAAACTTAAATTAATAATGACAATAATAATGGTAATAGTAGTGATAAACTCTGCAAATGAGTGACGCACAGTGCAATTGCTAACCACCCACTGACCAAGCCTGATCCATTCCCAGATAACCATCCCATAGGAGTGACAATCCCAAAGCTGCAATCCTGGAAGAGTGAGATCCCGAGAGAGAGAGAGTTCTCGAGAGAGAGCCCGAGACACCCTAACCAAATGCCAATTTGGGTTTGTTAATCTTACTATTCCCCCTATAGTCCTTTGCACCTGCAGACTAGCAAAACATGAGGAAGTTGGAAAGTCCTTTGTCTTCGAATGACAATCAAAAACATTAATATGTTACCAATGTCCTTCTCATGGCAAATCCCGTACTGAAACCAAAACACAGTGCTAGTCCAGCTACCAAGAAGAAAATTAGCTCTGTTCCAGATGAAAACCAGGAACTCTATCTAGAACCCCTGCTTCATCCATTAGGAAGCCTTCAAATGCCATTCTCCTGTTAAACGTCAGCCATACCAAGACATTGATTCAAAAAAGATCAGATCTCTTTCAGGACCTGAGGCAATGCTACTCAAGTCAGAAGGAAAGTGGTACTCAGGGAGGAGGCAGCTGTGATCAGTGCCTGGCAGAGGTCCCTCATCCAGTGTAGGAAAATCTGAGCTGCTTTGAACTTGATTTCCACATGTTAAGCATAGGTTTGATCCAACACCCATAAAAATCCATAGGAATTTTATTTGATTTAATGGGAATAGGATAAAATCCTAGGACAACTGCACTGGGTTTGACTTTCTGGTAATTTATGATAGAGTGTGTGTACACATCAGTTACTAATACAATATATTGCTCTTTGAATATATTCTATTTATTTTGTTTTATTTTTATTTCAAGTTTTCATAATGAACAGAAAATGATAAACGTTTGTGAGAAACCTGAATGGCAAAACTCTAAATATTTCTACTGTTAATTTTTAAAGAGTTGTCTTCACTCCAGTGGGGAAACACTGAATTAATGAATATTATGTCTTTATAATTATAATATCTGAACAGGACTTAAGATTATGACCTTGAGACAGTCACAGACTGGGTCATCTGCACCATTTTACTCATTCTCTCTGCGTTCTTTCTCAAGTGGAATTATACATTTTATTATTATTTTCCTTCATAAAATCTCAAGTCAAATAATAAAATAGTTTCTGCTGGAGTTCCGTAACTATTTTACTTTTCCTTCTCAGGGTAAGGAGTGAAAAGTGGCATTGAATTAATCCATTCTTGAGAACATCTTAAAATTATAACAAGGAGAAAATGGTACAAAGTGTATTAATTCTCATGACTTCTTCATGATTGTAACCAGAATAATAAATGGCAAAATGTATTAATTCTTATAATAAAAATATAATGAGGACAGAGGATGGTGCAAGATAAATTCATTGTAGTGGCAAACCTGTAACTGTGACGCATGGTCTTATTTGAATAACATACTGCATTTCTGTAGAAAACAAGTATGATACAAAAACTCCTGTAGAGGTACTAGAAAGAAAACAATCTGGTCACGTTGTTGTAGTATAGTAGTTCCCTTTTTAGAAACAGGGTGAATTAGTAGATGTTAGAGTTATGAATCTGGTCCAATGTTTAGTAATTTTAATACTTTACAGTCTTATTAAAGCTGAAACACAAAAATGTCTGTCTGAAGGGGAAAGAAAGTCTGTAATGATGGATGCCAGAAAAGAAAACACCAAACATGTGGAAGAGGCAGTGAGTGGGACAGAAACTATGTCCAGGCTGACCTTGTGGATGCTGCTGGCACCAGGAGCTACTCCAGCTCAAGGGTGAAAATTCGCTGTGGCTTGTGGTAGACTGCACTAAGATGCCCACAACCTCCTTTTATCTGGGGTAGGCTGCCAGGTGGCCTTACACCCTACAAAAAGGTAGGATTGGCCTAGGGAAAATGGTCAGCTTGTCCGTAAGTTCAGCAACTAATTTCCTAGCTCTCCAGTGGAAGGAACAGTTGTAGTCACCAACACCTTCCTTTCTCCTTCACAGCATCCCCAGTCAGAGCAGCTCCAGGCAACAGTCTTCAAGGTATTTCGCAGCAAACACTCACCTCTGCTTTAGCACAGTGCGGCTGGAGGCACAGCTCTGCCCTACAGTGCAGCATCATGTCAGGTGGCTCCGACTTGTCCCTGCACATGCTGAGGTGCCTGTGCAGTAAGTGCAACACCACACAGGGATGCTGCTGCTGCACAACCTGTGCGATGCCTGGCTCCCACACCAGACAGCCGCTAACAGAACCTCACGCCCTGCGGGATTATTTAACCCATGATCGGTGTCATCCTGACGCAGCTATGCACACAGTGTTCCTGACTTCAGAGCTGGCTTGCAATGGTAACAATGATCCAGCTGGGACAGTAATGTACAGCACTTCATTTCTGTTGTCAATCGTATTTTACTGAGTGAGGGAAATATCACTGTGGTGAGGAAAGGGCAATGTGGAAACTAATGCAACTGACATTTGCCTGTTGGGGTTGGGAAGGAGATCCTAGAATCAAAATGAGTACAGGGTTGAATCCCAAAAGTGTCTATTTCCATGACAATTTGTGAATCCAGCCCAATCTTAAACATCCCACAAGGTGTGCACATCTGTGAAAATAAAGGAGCAAAAATTGGTTTTGATGTCTCATTCTGAGTTTGGAAAATAAGAAGCACTTCTCACCCTGAACAGGGCAAGTGGAGTTTGTATACATGTCTATGTGTATCTATGCGTTATATAACTGCAATTGGATGGTGATAACCATCTTACAGCAAAGGGAATAGTGTTCTTACTGTCACTAAGTGGAAGGCCAATCAGGCTGACTGTAAAACCCAAGTTATTCCTGCTTTTAGTGCTGTTTAGAGTAAAATCCTTAATGTTCAGCCACTTAAAAAGAATCAAGAGAGCTTAGCTTTTAAAGATGGCTTAATGATAAAAGAGAGCTGGAAACTGACTTACAGTTTCTCCCGCAGGGCTCCCACAGTGCCAGTGTTGTAATGATCACTTTTCAGAGAGCTGGCCACCTCTGGCATTTGGCTGTGCTGCAGGAATTCCAATTGTAATTAAACATGTTAAAATTACTTTTCACAGCTTATTCAGGGTGACAAACACTTCCTGTTCTGCAAACCTGAGAAAATTAAGGGAGTTCTCCTCCTGGATTTTTTTTTTTTTTTCAAAGTACTGGTTTCATTTTAATGAGTTAGAAGAATTTTGCAAAATTTTTTCAACCCTTTCCCATGCATTTCCAATAAAAAGAGGGCCCTTTTTTTCTTATTCTGTATTGTGGATGCTGACTCACTGCAGCCTGTTGACAGAGCCCACTCCTACTCTCAGCTTGGCATCCAACACAGCCACTTGGTCCACAAGAACAACTTTTCCTAATTAGCCATCACCCTCTCTATTGACAGGTAAAGGACACCTCTGTTGTGAAAATGATACTAGGCAAGTAAGGTCCAAATAATGGGAATTAAATAGTAAAGTATTGTAAAAAGGGAGGAAATTCACTCAGCACAGGTCAGGCTGTGAATAAAGGCTAATACCTTAGTGTGCAGTTAGTCATCTGAGGTGGCCATACCGTGTAGAAAGGTGGGCACACATGCAGTAAAGGAAACACTCACTCTGCCCTCAGCCACGAATGGGAAGCACGTGTGGGTCCTGTGTACCTGGTATGTGCCATGAGCCAAATCAGAGAGCCAGCAAGGTGCTTCACAAGACATTCATAGAATCATAGAATGGTTTGGGTTAGAAGAGACCTTAAAGATCACCTAGTTCCAACCCCCCTGCCATGAGCAGGGACACCTTCCACTAGACCAGGTTGCTCAAAGCCTC
>NW_010333524.1:0-1491 GCF_000700745.2 Antrostomus carolinensis | reverse complement strand
TGGAGCCTTCTCTTTTCCAGGCTGAACAGCCCCAACTCTCTCAGCCTGTCCTCATAGGAGAGGTGCTCCAGCCCTCAGATCATCCTCGTGGCCTCCTCTGGGCTTGCTCCAGTAAGTCTATATCCTTCTTATGTTGGGGACCCCAAAACTGGATGCAGTACTCCAGGTGGGGTCTCAATAAAGCAGAGTAGAGCAGCAGAAACACCTTCCTTGATGCCTGGCCACGTTTCTCTTGATGTAGCCCAGGATACGGTTGGCCTTCTGGGCTGTGAGTTGGCATTGCTGGCTCATGTTGGGCTTTTCATCAACCAGTACCCCCAGGTCCTTCTCCTCAGGGCTGCTCGTGATCCGTTCTCTGCCCAGCCTGTATTTGTGCTTAGGATTGCCCCAACTCAGGTGCAGGACCTTGCACTTGGCCTTGTTGAACTTCATGAGTCTTGCGTGGGCCCACCTTTCAAGCCTGTCAAGGTCCCTCTGGATGGCATCCCAGTCTCTCCAGCATGTTGACCAAACCACACAGCTTGGTGTCATCAACAAACTTGCTGAGGGTGCACTCAATCCCACTGTCCATGTCACTGACAAAGATGTTAAACAGTACTGGTCCCAATACTGACCCCTGAGGGACACCACTCATCACTGATCTCCATTTGGACATTGAACAATTGACTGCGAGTCTTTCAGTGTGACCATCCAGATCATCTAGTTCCAATCCCCTGCCTAGTGGGACACCTTCCACTAGAACAGGTTGCTCAAAGCCTCATCCAGCCTGTCCTTGAACACTTCCAGGGAGGGGGCATCCACAACTTCACTGGGCAACCTGTTCCTGTGTCTGATTACCCTCACAAGAAAGAATTTCTTTCTAATGTCTAATCTAAATCTATCCTCTTTCAGAGATAGATTTTTAACCTGATCTGCTCTACAGGACAACTGGACTGCACAGTTTGACCATCTAAACTCTCTGCTTCACATGAGGATTGATTTCATAGCTCTCAAAACAACTTTCTTAGGATAGTGTTTATTGTCTAACCCTGAAGCACACTTTTAGGGCAGCAATGTGTAAATAGCTGGAAGATTGGCACATCATTCCTGTTAGACCTGTTGGACTCACATGGTATGACAAGCCCATGACCATAAAGACTGCTCTGTTTCTGCTCCACTATACATATATGAATTATGATTTTGGCCTCATTATCTCTTCATTCACCACCCTCCAGTAAATTTTGCCAGTCAATGAAGTTCTTGTGTTCTCTGAACTGTGAGTTAATGAAATGGATTTGATGATATGACTTGTCTGTGATAGCATCAGGGTATCCATGATGGCTGGTACTGACCTCTCCCATCCAGTGTTCTGAGGTTAAGTAGGAAATTCAGTGTCCTATATTACCCATTAAGCCCATTAAGAAATTTAATTTTGGAACCACTCAGGGCAAAACCTATAATTTATTTTTCAGTTTGGGTTTTGGGGGTGTGGTGGGTTGACCCTGGCTAGAG
>NW_010333523.1:85184-95916 GCF_000700745.2 Antrostomus carolinensis | reverse complement strand
AACAAGGCCAGACCCAGCACCGACCCCTGGGAACACCCCTAGTTACCGGCCTCCAACTAGATTCTGCACCACTGATCACAGTCTTCTGAGCTCTGCCTAAATACACCTTTCTGGTCTGGACTTGACTTGTGTTTAGAGAGGTTCTGACATTTGCTCAGAACAGATGTTTTCTGTGAGTATGTTGTACGTGTTTGCAGCAAAATCTTACGTGATCCATGAGGCAGAACTTAGGTGACTCGGATCTTAGGAATTTGAGTTTAGTGATGAAGGAATGTGCCGGTGTTTGTGTCCTGGAGTCATGAAACCAAATAATGGATTTTGGTTTCATCTTTATTTCCCTCCCCTCCCCCATCAAACATTTTTTTGGTTACCAAATACAACTTGGAGCTTTCCACCTTTGCCTTGTCCTGAAGTTCTGACTGCTTGATTCAAGTGTTTTGTTTTGGTTTGGTTTGTTTTTTTCCTAGAGATCTGGTTTCTAATATAGTAAGAGTATTGTAGCTATGATGCTTTAAGGATATAAGGAAGACAACTGTGTAAGTAAACAAGGGAAAGCTGTTCTTCGGCCAGCTGACCTTTGGAATGCAGAAGAAGTTTTCAGATGTGCTGCTCTTCTGTCTACTAATTGCAAGAGGACCTTTGAGGGATGCTTACACAGCAGGTTAGCCTCTTGCCATGGGGAGCTATTTCTCATGTCATTTTCTAAAAAGTCCTGTAGCAGAAAGCATTGGCCTTTTTCTTCTGGCGCAGATCTGCTCAGCGGTCGTAAGCACCTCAGATTTCCCCTGGTAATGCCAGGGCTGCATTACTTGGTTAAAGTGTAATTTCTCCCTATTGATTAAGTTGTGGCAAGAGTAACAGCATCCCCGCTGGCTGTTGCAGTAGGATTATGGCAAGGGCTGGTATTTTCTGAGATGAAAGAATGTTTCTGATCATTCTGTGGAAGTTTCCAAACAAGCTGTATTTGGATTGTCTGACAAGGTGATCTAAGTAGCTGCTCTGGCAGTCAGAGGACGTTGAACCCACTCGCCATGTGTCTCAGGTTCTCATCCCATGTGCACGGGGCTATGAGGTCTGATTCTCAGGGGGGAAATCTCATTTGGAGAGAATGTGGGAAGAAAAGGGAATGATTTCCTCACAGATCTCTAGAAATTCAGGGAAAGTAAATGCTGCATATGTTAGTGTGTGCTTTGCAGGCTGACATATGAACCTCCACTGTTCAACTGTGTCTGCTTGCTTGATTCAACACTGTTTTAGCTTTAAGAGGAGGGGCATTTGGAACTAGAGCTTCTCAAAGGAAGCCTGTCTGAAGTTAGATCATGACCACTTTATACAGCAGCAGCAGGTTAGCTGCTGGTAGCTAACAGGAAGAAATTATGAATTACTATAGAGACAGCTGGGACATGGCTATGGGATTTTTGGCATACTCTTACTGATTTAAACTCTTAGTGGGTTAGGACTTTTGGACCTTACACACACATCATGCGTCTTCTAAGTTTTAGTTCTCTCATCAGTTATTGCTAAGTATTATAAAGCCTCACCAACTTCCTGTTTTAGGATGTAGTTTTTATGCTTGATGTCAGCATGATGGTGATGCCATTTCTCCACAGGTGAGCAAAGTCAGCTGATTTTTGGTAGGTTTTTTTAATCTCTGTACACATGCAGAGAGTGAGTATGGAAAACCATTGTGAAGTGGGTTTGTTAGAAATGGGGTTTTTTAATAATTCAGATGACCAGAAGGGGAACTGCAAGCCTTAAGAGGTTTAAAATTACTGACACTTGAAAAAAAACCTCAAAAAACCACTTATCCACTCCAAATCCACAATGTGATTGATCTAGTATTGCGTTCTGTAAATCTTCAGGGCTCATGTAAAAAAAAAAGAAAAGGGGTTTTTTTTATATTTTGGTGTATTTTAAGGTCTGCCTTATAGAAGAAACTAATTCTTGCTTCCTAAAAATGTCTTAATCTTGGAGACAGAAGTCATGGTGTCATGATATGTTTATGCAGTCAGCTAAAGAATATGCTTCTCTCATTTTAAAGGGAAATGTAAATACAGTAACAAAAAGATAGTTTGAGCCATTAAATATTTTGTCTTACATGTCTGAGCTGTTTGTGATATAGTGTTAAGCAATTTTCAGAAGTCAAATTGAGATGAGATTTGACTTTGTGCTGTGGCGTTTGCTGTAGATGGCAGAGACTTTGGGGGTGAATTGGACACCCTCCTGTGATAAAATTAACCTTCTTGTATTGGATTAAAAAAACCCAAAACAACATGCTTAAAATGTTATTGTGATGGCTGTAATGGAATTTGTGTAGTAGTAGTTGATGCAGTTTGTCAGTTAAGCGTGAAGTTTCCAATTCTGGACCATAATCTGCCCATCTGGGGTTTGTATTTTTAACGGGTTTTGGGAATGAATGTCATCAATCCTATCCAGTAAACACTAATGAAGAAGTTCTGTTGCTTATTCATCTTCTCAGCGGTTTTGTACATAAAAATGTCATTCTGTGGCTTAGGGCTGGTGCAGGCCTCCCCCAGTTCTTTTTGCTTTCAATGTGGTCTTGCTTATCTCTGCATTTGCTGCTCTGTGACATTATTCTCAGTGTGATTTCACTGCTGCAAAATGGTTATGGGATCCAGACAGAGTTGTATAACTTAGATGGGGAAATAAAAGGTATAAGAAAGTCTTGGAAAACCCAGATCCCATTAGGGTTTTAATACTGTTAGTAAGCTTGCGGGGGTAGTAGCAGTGGAGCAGAAGGAAGGAGAAAACAGCAAACAAGAGAAGCAGACTTGTTCCTAAATTTTTTTTTAAAAAAACAAAAACATATTTAGTTGATAACTTTCCTTCCTGAGAGTTCTGCACTATTTACAGGCAGTAAAAAGGGTAATGTTCAAATTTAGCAGGTGAATTACATTCATTTTTCATTCTTTCATAATGAGAATATCATCCTACTGTACAACCCTAGTGGAGAGTTTTTCCTGTGGCTAACTTTGCCCGAGATACCTGGTGATTGCATTACAATGCCCTGTCCTTCCTGTTTTTCTAAATCAGTGTAGCTGCATTTGGCCTGTTATGAGTATGTGGACATTTTAAAAATATAAAAACATTGAGAGAGAACAAAACCAAAGGAGCCCTCAAGTCAGAATGCTCTGTCCAGTCATCTTTTCTGATCAAGCTTGATTAACAATCAATCAGCAGCAGTGTTTGTAGCATCCTTTCTCCATCACTTGATCCCTATTATTGTCTTATATTGTCTTATCTAACCTTCTTGGTTTGTCACAGCATATGAAAAACTCGCACAGATGAATTCCACCAAAGGCATTTTTCCGGTGTCTGCTGTTCTCTGTTTGTTGTTGCAGCTGGCTTTGTGAACACTGAGTGGTTTTGCACGGAATTGGTTTGGAGTGGGTAGTATCTGAGAAACCAGGAGCTGGTGTACAGCAGGTATTCCAGTGTAAAGGAGTTGCTTATTTTCTTAAGATTGACACTGCTTGAGCAGTTGAGGAACCAGGAACACGTATCTTTGCGTAGGTTTCCTTAATCTGTAAAAGGAAAATCAACTCCTACTTTGTAGCAATACTGTGGTTTGCTTGTTTTTTACAAGGAACGTTGTGGGGTTTTTTCCTTCGGTATAAGATGGCATGGAGTTATTAATCTGAAGCAGAGTAATGCTAATTGAAGAGAGCTGGGAGTAAGGATTTGAATATTGCACTGTGTCTTCATCTTTTCAGATGGTTCATTCTGCGTGTAGTCAAGCTAGACCAGGACGGGGTGCAGGGGGCAGCTCCGTGCGTCTGTTTAGCTGTCAGGGTCTGACATTGCAGGGTCTTGGTTCAGTCTTGAGGTCCTCACCCCTCGGCTTGCCAGTTTGGTTTCTTCTCTAGTATTTAGGGCAAGGAGATTCATTCTTGGTGCCTGTTCAGTACTTGGCATGTCTGCTGGGCTGCCTTAAGAGCACCCATTAGCTCCAATTGTGCTGAAGCAGTCTGTGATGTATGTGTGTGTGTGTATGTGTCCACTATGAACACCACTGAGACCAGCTGCGTGATTCAAAAAGATCGTTTACAACCCAGGGAGTGATGATTTTTTGGAGGGAAATGAGTTTCTAATTGTAAGACTCAGAATACAGGCCTGAAAGAGGGGATCTTGAGTGAGATTTTTCTTTATTATCTAGTGTGTTTTATTAGATAGTCCACACTCGGTGTATGTCTAGCTAATCTTTCTTTTACTACATGGTGTAGCTTCATAGCTGCTTCAGCAGTTCACCTGTGAGCCTTTAAAATTGAAGTTCTTCATGCTGTTCAATTTAGTTTAAACTCTTTTATCCCAAATCTTCTCTCCCATAACTTTAGCCCATTTTGCCATGGGTTTTTAAAAGGGAATACTACTTCTACTGTTTTAAGTGCTTGTATGTTATCTCTCTGTCTATGTTTAAAATTATGTTACCTATTTCAGTTGCTTTTTTTAGGTTAAACATTTAGTTTCCTTCTGGGGCTTGGTGGTTGTGGTTCAGTACTTCATATGTTCTGAGTAAAGTCTTCATATATTCCAATTCTTACAGGCACAGACTAGAGTGGCTGCAATCTCTTCTACTCAGGTGGAGAACTTTTCTTTTACCTCTTTGAAAACATATCTGTCCTGTTTGTGACTGCATCATGAAACTTACATTTGATTGTGCTTAATCTGATTTACTCCCAAGATTGTAATCTCCAGTCTATTCAAGGATGCTCTCAATATTCCACCATTGCAATGTATTCTGTATGAGTGCATTATAGATGTGCAGTATTTTTTAATAATGCTACCTGAAGTTTGGGAAATTGTATGGGACAGGTATTAGCTACCCATCTCAAAAGTCTGTGCTTGAAAGCCACAAACAGCAAGTGGACAGAAATGTACCCTTACAGCTTACATAGGCTACAAGTATATTAGTTCAACACTTCTGAAGCTACTCCCTTTCTGATGACTTAATAGGGCTGGGACCTACCTGAGCAAAATGTTAATGTGACAGAAAAACGACTGGTGGAGGTGTATCTGTGACCCATTGGGTCAGTTCTGCTCTTAATTGAATGGCTCTCTGAAAAGAGAACTAAAGTTAATGAGCCTTGTGGACAGTGCTTTGGATGAAAAATGCTTTTGAAGGAAGAGAAGATATCTTATTTCCAGACTTTTGCAACATGCTTCTGTTACTGTGTGTTTTATCCTCTGTTCGGGAGTGAATTTTATTTATTTTTTGAAACATGTATGTTGCTTTTCATAGGATATTGATTATGTGGTAAAACGGAAGAAGAACAAATAAAGAAGTATAAGTAATGGCCTAAATACCTTATATCTAATTTATTTGAGATTAAGAGTAAATTTTAAATTAAAAATCTCATGTTTTATTTTGCAGTATTCACCTTGGGAATTTTTTTTTTTTTTAATGCATTCAAGAGCATTCATCTTTGAGTATTGCAGAGTTCAAGACAAAGGTGAAATTTTCTGATGTTGTGGAGTTTGAAGGATATATTTCTCTGGCACGTACTTATTAAAGACATCAACTCTGAGAATAAATTTCTAGAAAGGAAAAAAGAACAAGAGAATAAAGTAAAACCAACAACAGAATTTTAGAAGGAAGCGTACAAAAAATAGAAAAGAATAAGAAACCAAATATTTTTTAAGAGTTTTGGTTTAGGTATGTTATGGCTAAATGTAATGCTTGGTCTGCTTGCCCATATTTGAGAGTTTCCAGCACTTTTTGGTTTTTAAGGGTATTAGAGAGAGAATATATCACTGAGTTAAGCCAAGGGGTATTTTATTGATAGGCACTTAACTAAAGATGAAACAAGCAGAAAAATGCTTAAATGCATTCTACAGTAACAGATCTATCATTCTACGTGGTAAATCCTGTAAAAAGCAATGTAATATTTACCATTTTTTAAATGAGGTTTGTAAAACAGGTTTAATAACGTGCCACATATACCTCCTTTACTGGTCAAGATTGCACTCTGCTTATTTCCTGTTAGTTTTAATGTTCTTCTTACTTCAGCTTTTGATACCAGAAGTGTTTCACTTAATTTTCTTCATTTCCCTGTTCTGTATTAATTTATTTTGCTCTGTCACATTTTGGTCTGAAGCCAACAGGAAAGGCGAGGGGAAAATGTGAGATGGGCACTAGGGACAGCTATGAAATCAAAGCTATAGACTCATCTCTAAAAAGATAACGCAGGCTAACATGCCATTTTTCTGAAGGTTTTTTTGTAGTTGTTGTTCTGGCAGGAATAATTATGTCTATGCTAAAGAATTAGCTGTTATAAAATGGCTATAAAAATCAAACCTGTAATTCAAAAAAAACAGTAGCAAAAAGAGTAGGATAGTCATCAAAACTGTGTGTTCCACGTGGCAGTAAAAAGATGAGATGCAATTTATTCAGAATGGTTTAGATAGATCCTGCTTCTTAGGTAGGGGGTATAGATTAGACGACCTCTTAAAATCCCTTCCTGACCTGTTTTTTGCTGGCCATTTAACCTGTAGGTGAGAATTGTTGGAGGTTGCTTATGCTTTGCCTGTGGCTTTATTCTACCAAGACTTCAAATGTTTCCTTTATTCTGCCTGGGTCATCATGTCTGCTTCCCAAGAGGAAGCTGTGATTCTTGCTAGTTCTGCTCCATGATTTAAAATTATCTTCTCCTTTGGGCAGATTTATCTTGCAGGTTTGTCAATTTTATATTACAGTTTTGATTTCACTACTATATCATTTTTTGTATAAATTTGCAATCTTCCTTGCTGTCCTTATCTTTACTTTTGAGCAGAAGCTGCGATGCTTTCTCCTTTTCTTTGTTAGCAGACTTTTCCTTTTTTTTCCCTTGCTCAAGATGTATTTATTATAGAATACTGGGCTGAGAGTATCTTTTGTCTCTTTTATTGATAATACCTTTAGATACAAGTAGGTATGAATCCACCAACCCTGGATTTGTGTCTCTAGAGATAAAATTTTTGAATGGATCTCTCTTTGTTTAGAATTCAAAGGAGAGTGTTCAGAGTCTAATGTAAGCACCTAACTCGGACTGTTCAGCAGACTTCAGAGGAGGCCTAATGAGAAAAGACCCTCTGATATTCTGAGTAACATTCTAGATAAGTGTCTCACCTTGGTTACATAGGGAAAACCCCCTTGAAACTTAGGGCAGTTTAACTTCTTAATTTTAGTATTTACAGTGTGTTCCAAGTTACCTACTGTGAATTCACCTGTCCTTAAAGTATCCATGAAAAATGATTTTCTACTTTTCAGTTATTTTGTACTATTTCTTTTCTATGTTTCTTTTTCCTTCTAGGAAATTCAGCATTTTAGAAAGATGCATGGTCTTACAGATAACACTGTTGCTTTCTAGAATATTTTTCCCCACCAGGTTTTACTGCTTCCACCTTATTCTGAAAATGGCTAAACTGTATGCTGTGAACGTCTGACCATGGGTTATGATAGGTGTGCCAGATAATTGGCCACCTGTCTTTGCTGATTGCTACTAACATAGTATAGCTGATGAATCAGTTAATGAACTCAATGCAAAGTCAGCCTGTTACTTATTTCAGTGTGTAAAACTTAAAATCAAGCTGGCTGACTTGTGCTGGACTTGCACTGGAGCAAATGAGGAGGGCTCATGCTGTCTTCCCACTTTGAAGAAATGTTTTCTCAGGAGAGGTAATTTCCCTAACACTTGCCAAAGTATTTTTTCTTGGTCTAGTTTAGTTTAGCTTGAAAGAGAACAGCCACACTATGTAATGGAGAGATTGGAGGGTAATTGCAATGATCGTACTTCTGCTTGTAGTACCAGTACTACTCTACTAGCACCACTGAGACCTAGTAACTGATTGTATGTGTGTTCTAGTCCATTGCAACAGTAAAGTAAAATATTTATTTTTAAGAGTTAAGTGTACTGATAGAATAACAAGCAGAATGCATTTGTCTTTGCTGGTTTTTTTTGTCAACTCAGTCTGTCTTTAGCGTTTCTAATCCAACCTTCATGCCCAGCACCAAGTCCTTGTAAAAAGGAATGCCATCCAGGCTGCAGGCTTGCAGGTCTTTTGAGAACGTGCAGATGTTTCACCCAGTACTGAAATCTTTTTTGAGTGTTGCACCCTGTAGAAGTTGTTCAAGTGTTATCTCTCTTCTAGTATTGTGTAATGAAAGACTTGGATAAAGTGCCTCTCTACAAAAAGTGTAGTTAAAACCACAAGAAATACCTGTCCTTTCATTGCTCAGAGTAATTTCAAGTATTAAAGTGTCTTCTGTGGTATCTACTACTAGTGTAATAGCAGCAATGATATTTAAGTTGACTATGTTGCACTAATTAACAACAGTAATACTTTTGTGACTAATGAAAAATAGGTTTTGGGGTTTTTTTGTGACTTGATGGAAGCTTTACACCAGTTCTGGTTGTCAAAAATGGAAATGAGATTACTTTTGTGCCAAAATCTTGTTTATCTGCTGGCTGTAGAGAAGGGTACACTCCACTTTTCCGTCATTGTTCATTTTACAGTCTGTTGCTCTCATGTTTTGGATGGGTTCACAGCATTGTAAAACAGAGGCTGCACCTCTAACAGAGTAAAAGGCACTGGTGATGGAGAAACAATCCTGCCAGTAAAAGACTGACTCTGTCTGGGGAGAGGGAATGCTGCCTAATGAATCTAATTTCACTGCAATCAAAAAATCATAAAAGTGGATGTTTGAAAACTGTATTTTCTTTCCATGTTTATGTAATCCTTCAATTTGACAGGTCTGCTCAGTGCTGAGGGAGATGTTGGCTGCTTTGCTGTGTGTATGCACTTTCAAAGCCCTCTCCTTTCCTATCTGGTTCCCAGCTGTTCGGACTGGAGGGCATCTCTAGGCAGAGGGTGAGAAAGCGCTTACTGACTTCAGGGCTTAAGTTTTCCTTTGATTTGTTGCCTGGAGGCTGGCAGGGAGGGAAAGCTGAGGGCCAGATTGGTTTACATTCTGGCTTCCAGTGGTGTTTTAGAAGCTGGTTAGGGAGGTGAAGAGAGATAACATTGGGTATGTGAAACTGAATTAATTAGGTTCTTGGCAACAGGGTTTGGAAGACCAGGGAACGAAGGCTGCTGTAGTGATGGATCAGGAAGTGATCTCAGTAAATCAGTGAGGTGCTTGCGGATAAGACAAGTCTGGCATTTTGTATAGAGTGTAATCTAGTTCCAAGTGAAGCAGAACCATAATGCTCTCATAGCCTGGTGATAAGAAATCTTCATCTGCACTTGAAAATGTAAAAAGTGGAGTTAGTTTGGTAAGGTGGTGGTTAAATGTATTTCTGTAAAGCTCTTGGTGCCTTCAGTTAGGGGCTCGGTGTAGCTAGCACTGTACAAACGCGTGCTAGTTTGCGTTACTAGCAAACTTCCATAAAGAACTTGAAATATAAAGTCAGATATCATATGAAAGATGGTGGTGAGGGGGATAAAACAACAAATACTAATTGAAATTAAAATCTAGTAAATAGCTGGATACTGAATGTTACAAAAAAATGTCAATACTAAGGTTCCTGGGTAACCTTTCCATTGCGGTCTTGTACATGTACACTGTAGTAGTTCTTCTCTTTGTAATCACCTGGCATTCACAGGATGTTGCTGCCGTATACTAGCAGAAATGTGTGAAATATATTTGGTTACCTTAAGTCTTGCTAAAGGCTTTAGTTTTGTCAGGGGATAAAGTTTGAGTCACTGATGTCTGCTAGGCTAATGTAGCTCTCCTGACAAAGGACTGTTTTTTTAGGAATGTGTACCCATGCCCCAGGGGGCTGAAAAGTCATAAAGTTGGCAGAAAATTCTTCAGAAAATTTCTGTGCTGCCTTTTACTGTCTATTAAAATTGGTCCTTGAACTTGGTGAGATAGGAGAGGAAGTGGAAGAGCTCCCTGCTCTGATCTCTTTAGCCTCTCATGAGTTTTGTTCTCTGAATGGCGAACTGCATTTTGTTTCTTGTCTTACTAGATGGGCTTGTGATCCCATTGGTGGAACTGTCTGCAAAACAGGTTGCATTTCACATTCCATTCGAGGTGGTGGAGAAAGTTTATCCGCCAGTGCCTGAGCAACTGCAGCTTCGAATTGCCTTCTGGAGTTTCCCAGAAAATGAGGAAGATATCAGGTAATGAATACTATTTCTGTTTCATTGATGCCTAAGGAAAAGTTCTGTTCACTAGGGGAGACTTCTTGTCCATTTGATGTCCCATATACTTGCTGCTTCTTCTCGTGTGCATTTTGTAATATGTGGCTGGATTACTGTGGGAAATGCTATGATATAGAGTTTTATTTTGGGGTGAGCTGCCCTCCTTATGTCCCAGGAAAAGCATGTACATGTGCAGGTTCTATGTGTAAATGATAGCAGAATAAATACACCCTTTAATTTGCCTGACAGTAACTAGTTTGTAGTTTTGTCCTTGTGTTAGTCCAAAGCAGTATTCTTTCCAGTTTGAATCTGTTGCTTGACTTGGGGCTTTGACTGGGCTCAGAAATTACCAGGGAGGGCTAGCTCAATATATTGTGCAAGCCTTTTGTTGTTGTAAGTAGGAGGATCAGAATTTGCTGAGTACATCAGTGATCAGAGTGGATACAGTCAGAGAGATGACTATATTTCTTACGTTTCCACATAAATTGTGTGAGTATGTGCAAACTCTCTGCTTTTAGATCTTTTACCAAAGTATTTTTTCTGAAGCTTTTATACTGTAGGAGGCCAACCCATGTAACTGTGCATT
>NW_010333523.1:47016-85149 GCF_000700745.2 Antrostomus carolinensis | reverse complement strand
AAGAATCATCCTGAAAGTTCTTAGATGCATTCATCCAAGGTTCTGGTATCAGATGGAGGAGGTAATGCCAGAAATGCTGATGTAATTTGTAAGATCACCTGTGGGGGAATGGAACAAGCTAGTTGATTGTTCATATTCATTATTCTGATCAGCACAGATGTAAAAAAACCTCATGTGATCATGCAGGTAACTCATAGAAGTACAAGGAGTTTTTACTGTGGCATGCTAACACTGGACCTTGAATTGATATTACACTGTATACAAAGCTTAATTTTAGGTTATGTATGAATTTGTATTTCAGAGCCTTAGGTTGAAATTCCTAGAAATGCCAGTGGCTGTACACAAACTCAGTTAGGAAGAAACTAATGATTTTTATGGTTGAATTGTAATGGAGAAATGGGAGAAAAGAGCTGGATTTAATCTTAAATATGAAGATAGTAAGGATTTTTCAAAAGCCACATCAACAAATAATGCAAGAGGAGAATACTCTGAAGTTTGTCAAAACCAGACTGATCTTGCCATGTTATGTGTATCTCTTGCAGATTGTACTCATGTTTGGCGAATGGCAGTGCAGATGAGTTTCAGCGAGGGGAGCAGCTGTTCCGGGTGAGGGCTGTCAAAGACCCTCTTCAGATAGGTAAGAACATTGCAGCTCCACCTTTCTAGATATTTCAGATTCTCAAAACCATATCTGCATTGGGACAGCAGTGATATGATCATGTTTCAAAATTACCTTTTCTGGCATCCTAGACTAAACTCTGTACTTACATATATTCTTTGTAATGTCTTGAGCTAAATACTATGTTTATTTTAGCTTGAAAAAGCTCATCTGTGAAACTGAGTAAAAAGCTGGAAGTGTTCTGAAAATTAGATCCTTAATCTGTCTCAGTGTTTTGGAAAAAACTGTGTAGAATGGCTTTGTCTCTATAGCACTTAAATTCCTCATTGATAAAGAGAACTTGGTTTTCTAGTAGTCTGATCAAATGAATGCCTTGCCTAAATTGCATGTATGGCAGAGAGGAAGTTTGCAAGATTTGATTATTCTTGTAGCAAAAGACTTGTATTAATAATACAGTTACTCATGTAGTATTTTGACAGAAGGAAATCCCTGTTGCTGGACAGTGGGTTTTATCACTTCTCACTTATCTTGTTCTTTTTATGTTTTATGGTTATAGAAACTAATCTTATCTTAAACAAAAAATTGGGCTCTGGATTTTTTCATTAGATCCTTTGAAGTAAAGAATAATATTGAACTGGCTTTTCCAGTGACATCTAGTTAGACAGAAAGGCATTATGTGAAATAAAGACACCTGTATATCAAGATGGACCATGTCAATTCAATGCAGATGTGTTGTTTTTTCTGCAAGTGTAAGCTTCAGAATTAGAATATTGATTGGCATGTGTGAACTGAGCCTGGCTGTAATAAGAAGAATGATAATATATAAAGCTGCATAATGTTGAGGAGGAAAGTTCCTGTATTTTCCTATGATGAGGGACAGAGACTTCTATGGGCCTGTTTAGTTGCTAGTACCAGTAATACTTAACTCTCAGTAATCAGTGGAATGAATAAATGTAGGTAATGGACCCTCAAAAGGGACTAAAAGAGACTCAAACTGTAAAAGTTCAGGGAGAACGAAAAGAGGAGGAGATGGTCATCGAGTTATGCAAACTGCAAGAGACTGATGAACTGTTATCTGAATATAGAGTAAAGCATCTGAAAGGGTTTTACCTAGTCCATTGTCTACTGTAAAAACCATAGCAGGAATTCTTGGGAATGGAAGTGAAGTACTTCCTCGTACATAACATATATTGAGTTGTCAGTGAGACCAAGTGGCAATTTTGGAACATCAGCGAAATTGAGCTAAATAGGATTAAACTTGACTTTTGAGTCCTACCATAAAATCCTGATGTCAGGGCTGAAATGCTGAGAGAGGCCTCTAAGGTGTTATCAGGAGTGGTCAAGATGGATTCACCAAGAGGAAGTCATGCTTGACCAGTCTGATAGCTTCTATGATGACATGACTGGCTGGGTAGATGAAGGGAGAGCAGTGGATGTTGTTTGCCTTTACTTCAGCAAGGCTTTTAACACTATTTCCTATGAAATGCTTATAGGCAACCTTAGGAAGTGTGAGTTAGATGAGTAGGCAGTGAGGTGGATTGAGAACTGGCTGAATGGCAGAGCTCAGAGGGTTGTGATCAGCAACGCAGAGTTTAGTTGGAAGCCTGTAGCTAGCCATGTTCCTCAGGGGTCAGTACTGTGTCCAGTCTTGTTCAACATATTCATCAGTGACCTGTGTGAAGGGACAGAGTGTACCCTCAGCGAGTTTGGTGATAATACAAAACTAGGAGGAGTGGCTGATAACACCAGAAGGCTGTGCTGCCTTTCAGCAAAACCTGGACAGGCTGGAGAGTTGGGCAAAGAGGAACCTAGTGAAGTTATGCAAAGGCAAGTATGTAGTCCTGCACCTGGGGAGGAATGCACCATGCATGCCATGCACCAGTACAGGTTGGGGGTTGACCTGCTGGAAAGCAGCTCTTCAGAGAAGGATCTGGGAGTCCTGGTGGACATCAAGTTAACCATGAGCCAGCAGTGCACCCTCGTGGCCAGGAAGGCCAATGGTATCCTGGAGTGCATTAGGAATAGTGTGGCCACCAGGTCAAGAGAGGTTCTCCTCCCTCTCTACTCTGCTCTAGTGAGGCCACCTCTGGAGTACTGTGTCCAGTTCTGGGCTCCTGAGTTTGAGAAAGACAAGGAACTACTGGAGAGAGTCCAGTGGAGGGCTATGAAGACGATTAGAGGATGGGAGCATCTCTTAAGAGGAAAGGCTGCGAGATCTGGGTCTGGTTAGCCTGGAGAAGACTCAGAGGGCATCTTATCAATGCTTATAAATACCTAAAGAGCTGGCGTCGAGAGGATGGGACCAGACTCTTTTCAGTGGTGCCCAGTGACGGGACAAGGGGCGATGGGTACAAACTGGAACACAGGAAGTTCCATCTGACGATGGGGAAAAACTTCTTTACTGTGTGGGTGACAGAGCACTGGAACAGACTGCCCAGAGAGGTTGTGGAGTCTCCTTCTCTAGAGATGTTCAAAACCTGCCTGGATGTGATCTTGTGCAACCTGCTATAGGTGAACCTGCTTTAGCAGATGGGTTGGACTAGATGATCTCCAGAGGTCCCTTCCAAACCCTTTCCATTCTGTGATCTGCTGAACTTCAGGAAGGCAAATGTTTCAGAGAGACAAAATGAGTTAAAATGCAACTGGATGAAATTCAGTAATTTCTGGGTCTTTCACAAAAGAAAAGAGTAGAATATTTAATATACAGTGCTAAGACTCTGGTCAAAACTTGTTTCAGTAATAAATTAAAAAGACAAGGAGGTGTAAAGCAATGTAAATGAACAAAGGCTAGGAATATTAGTGCAAAACCTGTGCTTGGGGGAGGAGGAGAGGAGTAGGGGAAAAAGAGGAGGTGGTGAATGATACAGGGGTGGAACTGCTCAACTACACCTACAGCAATTTGGCTTCTTGACAAAGGATTATGTGTGTGGAAGAGAGTATTTTTGTTTAAATAGTAACATTGTTTCCTTCTTAGTAGAGGAACTTAAGCTAATAGAGAGAATTTTTTTAATTTTTATTTTTTTTTTCCCCATGAGTAGCAGCCCAGAAGCTGGGTAGTACAGGTGGGGTGGATATAATTTCAGTTGTCTACTCCGAATGATTTTAAGGTGTGTGGTTGCAGTTTTGAGTTCCATATACTGACAAATGGGAAAAGAAACACAGGAAATGAAGCAGCCTTTGAGAGGGGATTTGATTTGGAGGGGGATTGGGCAGCACATTGTGATATTGTGATCAACAGGACAAAGCTTGAAATGTGCATTGTGCTCTTTTTGTCCCATTTCCCTTTGCAGTATAAGATTACTCATTTATGTTTTAAAAAAAAAAAATCTTAGTAATCTTGTCCACATGCAAATCCATATCCATAATTTCTGAACAGTAGCACCTTTTCATCACATTTTGAAACCCCACTTTTTTACAGCTTTCTATTATATATGCACAAAGAACTGTCTTTTGTAGACCTTCTCCTGCATGTTCCCTTTGTAGCAGTCGTATACCCGCCTCCCTGCACTGAAGACATTATTACTGTCTCAGAATAGGTGTGTTGTAGTTGCTGATTTCAGAGACTCTCTTTCTATCATAGTCGGAATTTCTTTTTAACAATTGAGGAAGGCAGCAGCAGGTTCAGTATGGGTTCTAACTTTGCATGTCCTTGAATAGTGTCTCTAAGTCTCCACTTTTTAGAGATTCTCCTATTGTAGTTTAAAACAAATATCCAAAATTGCCTTTCTATACTTCCTTCTATACTTCTATCTAAAGCTTTTGTTCAGCTCTTAGTTTCCCATTTCTGTTAGTCCTGGGAAAGCCAGATAAAAAGTTCTTAAATTCTACACAGAGGTATGTTTTCTGTTGTTGTTACCAAATATCAATGAAGAAAGCTTGCAACATGTATTGGTGTTGTTAACTCAGAGGTCACTTAAATATTTTAATTGCAGTTGCTTACCAAGTAGCTTGGGGTTTTCAGATGTGTGCATTTCTACCTGAAATCATGAGGACTAACAGGACCTCAGAAAAATGAATAAACAGACCTGACATTTCACAATAAATTAGTTTCATTAAAAAATAAATATTAAATGCAAAAGATATTGATGTAGCTAGTCTAAAGTTCTGAAAACTGGATTTTACACAGCAGGAAGCGCACGTTTCTTTTGGACACTTTTCCTGAAAGATTAAGTTTCAGGGGTAGAGCAGTGAGAAGGACAGGTTATGGACTGGAAAAGAAGCTGTATCTATTTCGTAGGACCTAGTCTAGGCAGCAGTTGATTGTTTCCAGCTTTTACATTTGATCCGACCATGTGTCTTAGTTGAGTATCAGAAAGGACAGTGTGCTGCTGCCCCTTCTTCACGGCATGAGAAAACCTGCTTCGTGGGTGCCATAGATCACTCCTGGTGCTCTCTGTGCATAGTGAGTGTGTTGTACAGTGCAGGTATCTGACACACCCTCGGAAGCACTGGTGCTGGCAGCTTGATGTATGTGTTCTGTGCCTGAGGAGTAAATCTGGTGCTCATAAGAAGTGTAAGATGCACTTTCTGTGTAGAAAGCCCAAGTGCTTTCACAGATGCACTAAGCTTGGTCTGCACCCGTAGTGCATTTAAGAAAAATGGTAGCCAGGGGGATGATGTTCCTGGCAGAGCAATTCCCCTGGTCTGCAGCTCATTCTCAAGGTCTTCTGGGAGTGGAGCTTGCCAAGAATAGGGTATAGATCTTGTTTTTTTTTCCGGTGGGCTCCATGCAGTTGCAGAATTAATGCTGCTGGTAGGTGCAGACATGTTTTTGTAATGCATTGTTATGTATGGAGTATATAAGCTGTTATCAGGTAGTGGGAGCAGGGAGTGGGTGGGAGGGAAGAACATTCTTGTGGTCTCCATGAGGTGGCCAGGTCACTCAGGTGTGCAGTAGATGTGATTCTTGTCTTCATATTTAAGCAGGAGAGCAAGAGCTGTGGTTTGCAGGAGAAGACAATAGTTAAACTTTAAGTGTAAATAAGTCAAATTTGATGACCATTTCCTTAAACAGTAGTGTTGGGCTAAAGCACTCCAGAATGGTCCTCCTCATAGTCACCTTTTCAGTCCCTACAGGCTCAGACTTTTGTAAACTGTACAGTGAACTGAACTGTGGTATTTTGCTTGGTAAAAGTAGCCATAAATTTAATCCAGGATTTTTTCCTGGTATGGTTTCCTGTGCCATCCCACAAACAGTTGTTCAGTACAGCAAGCCTGGTGGTGCACAAGAATTGAGCAGAGCTGCTTGAATTAGCAGTGTCAGTGGCAGACATGTTCGTCAAGCTACATTTTCAGTTAAAGCTTGTGATATGTCATGCTGAAGCCCTTAAATATTCTTTGTCTCTTTTTATAACTGTTCTTCCCTCTTTGCATTTAATCAGTTAACTGTCTTCATATACAAATAAAAATTTTGTGGTAGGAGCTTGATAAGAGTGTGTAGCTGTGACCCATTCTTCTCTAACACCTTTCGAATACTTCTTTATTTCAGTGAAACAGAATTGCTTCAGTTCCAATTTGTGAAATGCTTAATTTGCCTAGGGCATTTTGGCTTTAGTCTGAGATGCTTCTAGTATAACAGAAGGGCTAGCTGAACTGTTTGGGTTGTATTAGCCAAGCGTGGAACGTAAATTAGAACTGTAGCTAGTAATAAGCAACGCGTTAATTTTGTGTGAATGCCTTCTTTTGTTTTGATTCTGTTCCAATTGCTGAAATGACTGAAGAATTTGGGTGGCATTATGTGTGCTAATCAAAATAATCACCCACATCAGGAAGAGGATTTGAATTCTGGTGAACAGGAGAAAGAGAAAGGTTAAGCAAGGTGAGAGCAAGTTTGTATTGGCAAGGGGATTATATTTTGAGGAAGAAATAGTGCATGTTGATTTAAATAGGATTTAGTAGGTCACGTGCACTCCTGAACACCATCATTATTATAATCTCACAGTATCATAATAAAAACTTTGTAGTGTGGATTTATAATGTACTTCTCTGTGCTGATGATGGAGAAACTATTTTAATCATCTGTCCTGAGTCATATTTTTTCACTTAAGGTGGATTGTTGGACTGGCTTTTGGTTACAGCTTTGATACCCTTGATGCTTTCTGTGCTTCATTAAAACTGAATTTGAGACTAGCAGAAAGGTTCTGAGGCTTATATTCATTGTTGTAGGGGATGATTAACTGGTGATAGGGACCTTCAAGACAGGTAGAAGATTCATGCTCCTGATGGCCTTTTCCTGCTTGCAGTGGGTATGTCTCTGGGTAACCATTATCTGTAGAGGAAGCTGCATTATGAGCCGAACTGGTATGCATCGTACATGAGTTTACGTTAAGCCAAGCCTCATTAAAGTTTATCCTGCCTGAGATGAGATTAATAATTTATTTGTTTGATCACAGATGAATGGGTCTAGATTAATTCAAATGTTATTACTGAAATTTTCATTTTCTGTTGATTTTAGTCTAAGCAAGAGGGTTTTTTTGTTTTCTGAGTACAAGGTTTGTAAAAATGGAATATTTGCCATATTGTAAGGAGGTACATAATTTATGAGAAACAGTTAGGTTCTGAAGCCACAAAGTGAAGGTAAGTGTTCAGGTGTAAGTGCTGCCTTCTTTAGTTCACTGTAAAATTGTGAAAGTTGGCTGACTTGGAAATAATTCTGAAGAAGTCACCTAGCCTGTTCTGCACTGTTGCCAGAGTTAATTAGCGTAGAAATTATGCCTAAAATATGTATTGTCTAGCTTTGACCCTGTGATCAAACCCGCATGCTTTTCAGTGATTTTTCTTTTCCAGTTTTACTTTTCTTTATTAAATATTAATATAAATAAATATATAAGTAAAATAATATATTAAAAGCTCTTATTTTTGAACCTGTTACAACATGTTATGCCTCTGTGCTAATACTCTGCTGTAGCTGATTGGGAAGAAACAAGTGTTGAAGACTCTCCATCCATGTCCGTCCCTGTGTGGATGTAGTTGCTGGACATGTTTAGCTGTTTAAGTGGCACATACCTAAATTTCCATGCTGGCTGAATCTGCCTCCCAAGCACCAGAAGAGTAACTTTGGACTTTTGAATTTTAACAGGTTTCCATCTGAGTGCCACCGTGGTACCCCCACAGATGGTGCCACCCAAAGGTGCGTACAACGTGGCGGTGATGTTTGACCGGTGCAGGATCACGTCATGCAGCTGTACCTGCGGAGCTGGGGCCAAGTGGTGTGCTCACGTCGTGGCGCTCTGCCTTTTCCGGATACACAACGTAGGCCTTTAAATACCATTCCCCCGTCCCTGAGGCGTCTTCTTTGAGTTTCTCCTCGTAACAGTTTTATGCAACGCGAGCTCTCTTTAGATAAATGGTTCTTTGCACTCCTTTTGGTTACAGATTGTGTAAATGTGCACTCACAGTTGCAGTCGTCTTGTCCGAGGCGCTAAACTGCAGAATGTCTTTTGATAATGTGCAAATGGCTAAGGGTAGATACAGAATCCTTTTTGGCCCCTTCCTGTTTCTGATTTAAATGCTAGAATTACTCATTTTTTGCTCAGTTTTGCAAGGAGTGAAAGGTCACCAATAGTCTTTTATTAAAAATCCTTGTAAATATGGGATTTGAAAGCTCTTTCTGAGGCAGTTGTCATTTTGACTTGTATATTTCAAACAGTCATTCAACTGTATATTTTTATTTAACTGCTTGTATTCTGTGTGGCCCTGTATAGAGTGAAAAGTAGGTGTTTCTTATCCCAACAAACTCTAGGTGAAAATGTTTAGAAGCATAATGAGATACACAAGTTGAGGGTTCAGTCTTGCATATAGATTAATTTCCTCAGTCCTTGGGAAGCTGAGCAAATACATCTTAAGGGAGGATTAAGCTTGGATGATTGAAAGGAACAGAAGATTTTGTGCTGTCACAGAACATTTTATAGCTAACATACTTATGATCAACTCCAGATTCTTAAGTAAATGCTAATAACCTGATGAAGCTTGTTAGTATTTCACAATGGACAATTGTAATAGGCTGAAATTGATACTCTTGTGAAATCATCGGACTATCAGTATACTTTCTGTACTTAGGACTAGAGAATTGGCAAAAATAAAGGGTCCTACTTTGAATTATTAGTTCCAGTTTTAAAAAGTGAGTATGGAGAGTGAGGATAGGAAACAAATTTTCATTTATACTATTTACACTCAGAAAGTTTGGACCCTATGTAAGATAATAATTCTTTTCCCTCCAATCCTTTCTTCTACCTGAAAATTACAGTGTAAGGATTTCTATGTTTGTGTGTACTGACTGCTGACACTAGCAAGTTACAAGCCAAGGTTTATTGCTCTATGTAGACAAATCAATATCAGAAACATCTTTATTATCAAACTGCTCTTGCCTGTTTCCAGGTTAAATTTTGGGCAGGTGCCATTTGGGCATTTTTTGTTCTGTAGAGTGAAAAAGATTAAGAAACTAGTAATCGGGTTTTTTTGGGCTTTTTGGGGTTTTTTAATCATCTAAGTTGTTCTAAGATATGGAAAGAGACTGATTTTAAGACTGAAGGAAAAAACCTCTAATGAGATAAATGAGGTGGTTATGATTCTCTGAAAAAGCCCGAGCTGGTTGGTTTGCCAGAAGCTTAAAGAGTAATGTCCTATTTTAGAGGTTTGTTTGTGAAATCCCTGCCAGTATTTGTGCAATTGCTAGTAACAGCAGATCTGAAGCACAGCTGTTAAAGCAGTTTCCTTGAAAAGAAACTCTTAAAAACAGGTTTTTATAAAGCCTAGACAGCTTATTTGCATCTTATCTGCAGCACACCATATAATTACAGGAAACAAAATTGTCCATCAAGACCAAGCATGATATGCATCAGCATAGCTACTGTTCGTGACCCTTAATCCATTCAGTGGGCACAGCTTCATTAAGTCTGACCTGTTAATGGCATTTTATATCTCCTTTTCTTTCTTCAGGCATCTGCAGTCTGCTTGCGAGCACCTGTTTCTGAGTCCTTGTCTCGGCTACAGAGAGACCAATTGCAAAAATTTGCTCAGTACCTAATCAGTGAACTTCCACAACAGGTAAATGGGGACGATAGGACCTACGTTTTGTTAAGTTCGGTTATCTTTATTCTGTGGCCATTTATGTGGTGTCTTTTGTTGCACGATAACCAGTTATGGTATTCAGTTGTGAGTTGCTGGGAAAGCTTTCAGTTCTTGCCCTTTTCAGGTTTGCTGTTCTTTTATTTGATAGTTGCCTATTGCCAAGTAAAAGATTAGAAGTGTCTTAAAAGGAGAAAGAAGAGCGTGAATATGCACTTAGCTTTGGAACATCAAACACGATAAAGTAAATGTATAGTGGTGAAAAACTGAGGCCAGAACAAATAAAATTGCTTCTTTTTTGTGTGTTTGGTTAGTTAAGTGGAGAAGACTACTCAGGGGATGTATTGTATATGCTTTAGGTGGGCACTTGCTAATGCACCCAACTGGTGACCTTTTGACTTCCCTAAGTGTAGCTTCTTGGTGATTCATAAGAATCTTTTGGGTTATGAAAAGTAATAGACATCAAATTTTGTTAGTCAAAGGCAAAATCTGCTCTCTTATTCCTTAAATATCTATGTTGTTCAACGTCAGATGATTTATATCATCTGCTAAAAATCCTTGCACAAAATATAAAAGAATACCTAGGTGATTGTGAAATGTTTGCTTTAAAGATGTAAGGGCTCAGCAACTTTCTTTATGCTGATTCAGCCAAAGGAGGTTGAGAAAAACTGACCTGCATGGGTATCTGTCACATTTCAGTAGTGCATGCATAATGTCCTAAGTAGGAGTTAGACTGCTGTCAGCATATACCTAAAATTCACATTATGGTGCTGTGCTTGTGACACCAAGATATCCTATTGCTAAAACATCCTCTAAATTTCATACAGAAATACTTGTCTTATGAGAGGAAATAGAGGAATTATATAATATGAGAGTGATATAAAAATACTACTTTTTTGTTGCTGAGTGTTCAGCACCAATCATGTGTGCTTCTTTCTGCATTAGGTAACAGACAGAGATTTTCTTCTCTCCTTAAGGACTCAGAGCTTTATGTTGCACAGTCTGGTGCTTAATAAAGGAGAGTTTTGAAAAGCTAGCAGTGTTGGTAATTGTTTCCTGAATGGTATGTGGGTTGTTTGCTTTTAAATATTCTGTGTCTGCTCCTTTTTGCAGGGTTTTTTTCTCCTTTGGTCATGTGTACCAGCTGTGAACTCAGGAACACCTGGATTATTTAATTTAATTATTACTATCTTGCCAGATAATCTGATGGATGCTGCCCAACAGAAGTTTGGGTTTTATTGGCAGATGTATCTTAACCTGTGTTGTGCAATTCCCTTGATAAAGGCAAACCATGCCCCAAACTCTTCCAACAGTCTCATTCCCAGTCTTCAAGATTTCTCAGTGGGGCTATCTACTCTGATACCTTGAGTCCCCATACATCATGTAGAATTAGAGTAGGCTGTACTCATGATTCTATTTTATCCTCATTTCCAGCTTGTGAATGACATTATGGTACAGTAATATAATGCTGGATTACTTTAAGGTGTAAAGGGATGGTGGTCTGTAGGAATGCAGCTTGATAAGGAGATGTTTTTCAAAACCTCTGTAGAAAGTGTTTTCCATATCTATAAAAATGTCAGTGATTCTGAGCAGCTGTAATTTATTACCCAGTTTTTCTCCCAAGAGCTGTTTCCCTTTATGAAGCCAGTACTCCTATTCCAATTAAATATGACTATCTTGGCAAAAATGCCTGAAGGAGAGTCACTACAGGTCCCTGATACTTCAACCTTAAGGTGCGACGTCGCTTAGACCTGTGACTTTTCTGCTTTGTGGTGGCTTAAAATATGTAGTAGTGGAAAAAGGTGCAAGAAGAGCTTAATGCTGAGTTTGTTTCTTCAGGTGACTGAAATGCTTCTGAAGCAGTTTTTCTTCCATCTGTTTGAGGTGGATCCATATTATTTGCAAAGATAGGTGTACTGTATGTGCCTTGCTCTACAGAAAGTGTGATATTTAACCTCAGCTGTTGTGTGGAGGGAGGTGGAGGGATATCGGATGTTCTGTTGCAAGTCATAACTATATGCCTAACCTGTCGTGTGCATGCTAGAGGCTAAATGGATCCATGGTTTCAGCCCAGACTTAGTTTGGGAAAAAACATTTTCCACTGTGCATTTTTCTTTCAAAAAGAACTCATTAAGGGTGTGTCTATTTAGGATTTTGCAGTCAGGTGTGAGCCTCCTCTGTTTATGCTCTGAACAGTCCAGAAGCTATGGTTAGTTTAGTGCTGAAATTGCATTAGTTTACTGTAGAGTCTAGGTTAATATATCGATGGTCCCCTTGCTAACAGGATGATAAGTAAGCTGAAGTCTGCCCAAAAATTTATGTGTAGATGTTGCTCTTCTGTTCTGTTAGCTTGGGTTTTAGAGAAATTATTTAGGAACAAGAAATAAAGAACATTCAAAGTGCAGGAAAATGGTGACTTTGCAGTCACTTCTGTCTCTCTCAAAGTTAGCTACAGTATCACTCTGTGGGCTCCTACTCCTCAAGAAATGAGAAAGGAACTAATAACCTATGGTACTTTTGTTTACTTCTTAAAGTGTGAATGTAGAAAGTAAGCAAGTAAGCCTTGTATATAAGTTTGCTTTGAGAAAGGAGAGGAGAAAGTCTAACAGCTGGTTTGCTATTGTATAATCTTTAGCACCCTCTGTCGTCCTTTCTGAAACCACCACTGGGTATACTTTGGAAATTATGAGAATGCTTCAGTCATGAAAATCCAGGCAGATCTTTGTCTGGGTATATCAGGATAAGAAATACTGTGTATATTGAAAGTTTGCTTCATGTTTTCAGATTCTTCCAACAGCTCAGCGCTTGCTGGATGAGCTGTTATCTTCTCAGTCTACTGCCATCAACACTGTGTGTGGAGCCCCAGGTAACCTTCAGTATTATTTAAACCTTCAGTTTATTTCAGTAATCTGTGTCACAGATAGGAAGTGGATATATTTTCATTGCTTTGAGTGTCTGACCTGGTCTATTACCATGTAGCTGGGATTGCAGGTGGAGGTAAAGGAAAAGGAATGAGTACAGGCACTTGCATGTGTGGAAGGCACAGCAACAGACAATTGCTGGTGTAATGGATGCCTCAGAGTGCACGCAGAGGAAGGGAGCATCAGGCAATGCACCTTTCTAACAGACGATTTTTCTTTTTAAATCAGTATTAATTACAGACTCCTGAAAATGTTGATTGGAGGGGACTTCTCCAATATCCTGCAACACTAGATTGGGTTAGCTGTGGCTTGGGCTAGCTTAGCCAAGTCTTGGTTACCAGAGATGTTACAGAGTATTCCTATTTTAGTGCTGCATTACCCTTCTGGTCAAGAATTTTTTCCTAATGTCCAGTGTGAATACCCTTTTTTGACATCATCTGCTACTGAGAAGAGTTTGTCTGCATTGTGTTTGTGATTCCAAGTAGTTGTAGGCTGTTGATGGTCACCCCTCGCCCTCTTCTTTTTAGATGAAATTAGCCTATCTTCTTCAATCTCACCTCATCATGTGCTTCATGTCCCCAGCCACCTTGATACCCTTCCACTATATCCTCTCTGGTTTCTCAGTATCGTTCCTGCACTGGGGGACTCAAAACTAGATACAATATTCTAGATGTAACTTTACCAGTGCCAGGTAGAGGGACATAAAGTAAGTTCCTTAAATCAGCTAGCTTGGCTTTTCATAATATAACCCAGTTTGAAGATTAGTTTTTTGTTGTTGTTTTGTGATTTTTAGTGAAAGTTTGACATTGGTTTGTGTTCAGCTTAGCATCCACCATAATCACCAAACTCTATCAACTACTCAGTCATTTAGTTTTAAATCTGTACTGATTCATGGGATTTTCTGTCCCAGGTACAGAAGTTTACATTTTTCCTCAGTGAACTTCATGAGGTTTCTGCTGGCACAGTGCTTGAATTTCTCGTGGTCCCACTGGTTGTAGTACTACCATTCAGCATGCCAGCCATGCCTCCCAATTTAGTGTTGTCAGTGGTTAAGGTAGTGTTATGGTTGCATTTTAAGATAGTTCTGGATAGCAAGTTTGCAACAGGTGAGATAAACTGAGTAACGTTTCCTGTGTACTCCCTATAATCTCTGTGGTTGGGCACACAGAGGAAAATATCTTGAAAGCCTGCAGACTGTACATGTGTTATTCTTTTGTCAAGATCCCACTGCTGGACCCTCTGCATCAGATCAAAGCACCTGGTACTTAGATGAATCTACTCTGAGTGACAACATAAAGAAAACCCTTCATAAATTCTGTGGACCCTCTCCTGTTGTTTTCAGGTAAGCTGTTTCCCATTGAAGGGAAAATGTGATACTCATGTAATCTGTAAGCTCACTCACTGTATAGGCTGTACCCTTATGTGATTCCATTGACTGAAGGATGCTTAGGTTCATGGTCACTGTTCTGGACTGTATTCTTGCATAGCTTGTCCAGTGTTACCTCAGCAGTGCACACTGCATTTGCACAATACCTTGCTCATGTGGTGTTCTCAGTCTCGTTATGAATCCTGTCTTTTGGGTTATGTATGTCTGTCCCATTTAAGGTGCAAATATACTTCTGGATGTAGAATATACTCAGGATTTTGTATGGCTGTGCTTGATTTAATTTTTTCTCATGCCTGCTCATCTGCTTTATCTACAGTGATGTGAATTCAATGTATCTCTCCTCCACGGAGCCACCAGCTGCTGCTGAGTGGGCCTGTCTCCTGCGTCCCCTTCGAGGAAGAGAGCCTGAAGGAATCTGGAATCTGCTTTCCATTGTGCGGGAGATGTTTAAGAGACGGGATAGCAATGCAGCTCCTTTGCTGGAGATTCTGACTGACCAGTGTCTCAACTATGAGCAGGTATTCAAATCTCTTTGCTGTGCAGAGTCAGGTTGTGGGGAACCAGGCTGAGCCAGTGACTGTTGCCATGTGCCTGTACAATCCATGGCTGAATAAATGTTTTTTAACAGTCTGTGTGCATTATGGACATGTACTTCTCCATGCTAAAATGATGTTACAGTTTGGTCTTTTGCTGATTTAGAGGTGTCCTGGTAACACTATATCCCAAAAATACCTCAATCCTTTTAACATTAATATATGGAGTCTCATCTCTGTTGTTCATTACACTTTATTTTATTTCTGCTCAGAAAGGTGATTTAGTTTAATGATTTTTTCCTAAACAAAGCACATCACGTATGAACTGTAATTTTGATAAAAACTAAAGATGTATGTTGGTGATAGAATCTCAGATTCTTTTGTTATTTTTGTAGAAGATATCTTTTGATATGTTTAAGTAATTTTTTAAAAAAATAATATTAGGAAAAAGGTTTCCTTTGACAGTTCAGGATACTGATCTCACTCTGTAATATAAATTGCATTGTAATTGTCCTTATTGCTCTATCACATGCCCCAACTTTGAGTTAGGGGAAAGAAAATGCTTCGTTTATCACATTTGTTCACTTTTTCCCTCCAAGTCTGAAGGCCTCTGGTAAGAGAACCTCCTGTAAGTGTTTTGTTCTGTGGGCATGTGCCTTCTAATCGGAGACCTTTTGAGAGGCCCTTAGTTCTCACAAACCAATACTGCTTTAATGCTCATAGTTATTCTGGAGTCAAATGAAAACATGGTACTAGCTATAGATCCCGTTTCCTTGTGGTTATGAGGTAAAGTGAGAGCAGGGGATGAGATGTTGGCCACAACACAGCTCCACTGAACATTTTCTTTTGCAGATAACAGGCTGGTGGTACAGTGTGCGAACATCTGCATCACACAGCAGTGCTAGCGGACACACAGGGCGCAGCAACGGCCAGTCAGAAGTAGCTGCTCATGCTTGTGCAAGTATGTGTGATGAGATGGTGATTCTTTGGAGGCTGGCTGTCCTTGACCCAACTATTAGCCCACAGAGGTGAGCACCAGAATCATATCCAGTCTCTCTTTTATTTCTGTGATATTCAAGCACACTCAAGAGTTTCTTCCTGTAGATTTCTTTTCTTTGCATCTTTACCTCATTACCTGTTAGTTAGTCCTTTTGGACTATGTACTACGTAAGGTTCAAGAGCACTATCTATTACTATTACTTTAACCTTCAGTTGATATTGCTGCTCACTTTAGCAACATCGTGTAGTGTGAATAATTTGTTTTCTTGGAATTTTCTTTTACATATGTGTGTAATTCCACATTTCAGTGTCCCAGTGGAGAACATTTCTTTGAATGATAACACCAATACATTTTAATGCTTTCTAAATTTAACTGTTCATCAGTTTAATGGATTTCTGTTTAGTCTAATCATTCACTGTTGTCTGTTTCAAGATGAACCATTTTTTTGCTTTTTGTGCTCTTAAGGAGTTTGTTCTTTGCAGTGTATTGGTAAACAGTGTCACCGGTGTATGATTTTCAGTCAGTGTTTTGAATTGTCTGAGGAAAATTTGGGAGGCTTCTGCAGGTTTCTAAACCATACTGTGCCTTGGTAAATCACTGCCATCTTTATTTAGCACTAATTGAATAGCAGTGGAAGTACTGAGGTCTTGTGTTGAGATACTGTGGTTGACGTGGTAATAATTTGTTTTGTACATCTAGTCTACGAAGTGTGGTGTATAAAATGTACTGAATTAGTTTAATGTACTATAAATGCCTAGAATAAGTTTTTCAGAACAAATGAAAACAGGGTGGTATTTTCAATACAATTACACATTAACATGATTTGCTTCCTGTGAATTGTTGTGTAACACTAATGAAATTCCCTATCTATGTAAGATACATTAGGGACACTAAAATGAATGCAATTTCTGTCTTGTACAGTTTACAGTATGAAGTAGCTAAATATAGGAGATGAAGACAAATCAAAAACTGTAGGAAACCTGGAATGAGGCTTAAAATAAACACAAACATCAATCAGATCACCTATAAAAACCATAAAAGGTTTTGGCTTTTAATAAAGTATGAAGTTGTGCTATGTGTATTCACATTTGAATTATTTGGCACAGTTCAGATTTGCTCAGATCTCCTGCTTGAGCTCATGCATAATTGAAATGTTCCTGCTTGATTACCTATTCTCTTGTTGTTTGAATAGTCACCAAGAACCTGCTTCTACCTGTCCTTGCTATTCTTTCCGGTGAATCATAAGGAGACTTGCTACCTCATTTCTAGTTCACTGCAGGCTCTCATCCTTATGTTACCTTTCCTAAGTAGTTCTCCTTTATTCTTTTTTCCTTCTGAAAATCCTCTTCTTGATTAGGCCCTACCAGTCTGCTCCCTTGTTAATTAATTTCTTTAGTGGACAAAGGGAAGCAGTCCATTTTGTTTAACCCCTTTTGTCCTAATACCTTTTGTACCTAAATTGGATCACCCAATTTTGATTTGATTTTTGTTCTTCTCTTTTGATAGGAAATCTGAGAGGATGATGTGTTGGACTTGTACCTCAGATCTCTGAAATCTGTGGCAAAAACAAGATGGCAGTTGATTGAGACACTTGATGCAATTTCTAGAAATGTCTTTTCTTTTTCTTGAATTAGATAACCCAAATGTGTAATCCATTTAGACTGTCTTGTTCATATGCTTAGGACCTCTGTGAGATTTGCAGCTGGGAAATGCAGAAATGCTTTGTTCTTTCCGTAGTAATATGGAGCATAGGGTTAACTGCTGTGTAATTTAAGTCTATATAACTCTACCAGCTTGCTTTTTCCTCAGAGTTATTTGAACAGCAATTATTTTTGTCTTGCTTTTTTTGTCTCTATGGCTTGCAACAGTTTAGTCTCCCAAGGACAGCCTGCTAAAGCCTAAACTAAATTGTTGGGCTCTAGAGAGGCATATCAGGGTAAAGAGGTAAGTGCCTGGGAGGTAGATTAGGTAGTCCTGTCTGGTATTGTGCTTCCCTGGGTAGGCTGTTGAGATTCACAAGGTACTTGTGAATGTCTTGACTGGAGTTCTTCACAGGGCTGTTTCACAGCTGCTGCAAAGTGGTTTATGAATGTTTCCAAGAGCAGTTCCCCATGATACTCGCTGGTCTCGGACTGCTGAGGCTCACATCACTAGTACCTTATTGGGGCAGATAAGCAAACAGGGCAGACAGTATTTAATTTTAAACCTCCCGGTTTGTGTAATGCTTTTGTGTTACTACAATTCACATTTTGTTTCTATGTCGTAGGCTTGTCTAGGACTTGGTTGTTAATATACCTGTTTCCTTTTTTCAGCCTTTCTTCTTACTAATGTTGTCTATCCTTAATTCAGCAGAAGATGTTTCTCTCCAAAAAGAGGTGTTCTGGGGGTTAAGTGGTAGTTTGTTGTAGGTGCATTTTGTGTCTGCTTTCTAACCTGTACTCTCACTTCTCATAGGCGCAGGGACCTTTGCTCACAGCTCAGACAGTGGCAGCTGAAAGTCATAGATAATGTTAAGAGGGGTCAGCACAAGAAATCACTGGAGAAGCTCTTCCAGGGTTTCAAGCCAGCTGTGGAAGCCTGTTACTTCAACTGGGAGGAAGCTTATCCCATTCCTGGGATCACGTACAGCAGCACGGACAAGAAGAACTCGTTCTGTTGGGTAAAGGCTATCCAGCAGAGAAGCTGCCGGTTGCAGTGTACAGAAACTGCTTGTGAGGCTGGTAGAACCCACGGACAGGAGCCTGGGGGACCATGTCTGCAGCCTGGGGACAGGCTGCGTCCCTCGCCCCAGGAGCCAGCAGTTCGTCCGAAGGAACTTACTGGAAAGCGGAAAGTTGTGTCTGAAACGCCGCAGAGGGTTCTGAGACGACTTCCAGGAGAAGGTGATAAGGCTGTGTATAAGACTGCAGTGGGCAAAGCAAAGTTGCCAGTGAGCAAAGGCTTGACCAGTAAACATAGTGGGAAACGCCGCATGAGCAGTGAAGACAGTTCTCTGGAGCCGGACTTGGCAGAGATGAGCCTGGATGACAGCAGCTTGGCTCTAGGGGCAGAAGCCAGCAACACATTCAGTTTTACAGAAAGCCCACTGAGCAGGAGCTACAGGGACACCTTTGAGGAGGATGGTGGGGTGTACTTCTCTGAGGGACCTGAGACCAGTGTCAGGAGCAGTTCCATGGCTAAAAAATCGCCCAAGGATTCTGTGGGGGAAATGGGGAGTGGTGATGATGACCTGCCTTCTGCAGATGAGAACAGCGGTGGTGTGAGCCTGAAGCCAGAAGAAGTGGGAGAGAATGGTGCAGCAGGGGGAGGGGATGATGGAGAAGACGACGACTACCAAGTATATTATCTGAATCCACAAGAGGTAGCTAAGGAAGATGATGACAAAGCTGAAGGAGGAAATGAAGAGGAGCAGGATATATTTGCTGGTATAAAGCCTTTGGAGCAGGAGAACCGGATGGAGGTGAGCTGAATCTAGTTCAAAACACTATTTTGCAGTTTTATGTGTTGTGTACATCATGGTCTCACCATCCTCCTAGCTGTCACAGTTAACATAGTATGTTGTTAAATCAAGTGCATAATTTTAATGTCATGATAACCCATTGTATTCTAAGGTATCTACAGTCTTAATGCAGTGGTATCACATGTGTCTGTTTCCCCCAAGCTTGACTCCCTATTTCTGTGCTAACTTCAAGTGTGTCCCAGCTTTAGCTGGTCCCTTCTCACTCTCCAGGATTTACAAGTGTAGGCAAAACAGTATGTGCTTTTTACCTAGTCTTGCTCTTGGAAATGGCAAAATTAATCTGAATTTAAAAATAAGTAAGATTGAGACAAGCCCAGCAGGAAAAATTTAAATCCAACCATATAAGCAGAAAGTCTCTGGAAAGCCAGAGGCAATCTAAATAAAGTGTGTCACATTCCTGTAATAACCTCAAAATATGTTTAGAACTTGCAGCTATATGAGCAAGCAGCTGAAATGGAGATGCATGGAAATAGTTATAGCCAGTCGGTTTGGGTTTTAGTTTTTTTTGAGTTGTTCTCTGATCTTGTATAGCACTTGGAGGGAAGATGGGACTTAATCTTGGAAGAAAAGGCTTTTTAGGAGAATGCTTAAAGGCCTGGTGGTAAAGGTCCAGACAAGGACAACTCTGAGAATGCCTGCTGCTGAAGTTAATTGTGAATTGTGTTTGCAGAGTCTTTTCAACAAGTGGTTTGAGCAGGCTAGTTCCAGCCCAAGGGAGCGTGGTTTGAATATGACCATCAGTTCTTTCTTGCAGATCCTGTTTGCCTGTGCTGAGGCCCTGTATGCACATGGATACAGTAATGAAGCATGCCGCTTAACCGTAGAGCTCGCCAGGGACCTACTGGCCAACCCTCCAGATCTCAAAGTCGAGCAGCCACCAACTAAGGTAAAGCATGAGCTTGTCTAGTTTTGGGGGTAGAGTAAGTTAGAAGGAATATGTGGGATGGATACAGCAGCATTCCTAGGCATTTCTCATTTGCTGTGATTCAGGGCTTTTCACTGATGCTTCCTCTGGGTTGAACTTCTATGGATGTCATTAATGTGCCTGATCACTGTGCATGTATGGGTGAATAAAATGGAGAAAGAAAATAAGAGGCCATTCAGAAGGACTTGGAGTCTTCAGAAACTTGAGTTTAATTAAAAGCTCCTTCACTTTTCCTTTGTCTGTTAAAAGCTGCAGCTCCTGTAGGAATCTATTTTAAATAAATTGAAAAAAACACCTTATTTAACATCAGCTTCAAAGGATGCTTTGTTTAAGAGATACCTGCTGCTGTGTGCTATAAGATTATACAGCAGCCATAAGAAATCTTGATTTTTGTGCAGCTCTGTGCAGTGACCATGTTTCTTGTGATTCTCTCCAAAACCTTAGTCTCCTATTTCATAATGTGTACCACGGGAAAGATTAGAAGTTTTGCTGTTTCAGGATAGAGGGTTGGAGAGGAAAGAAATAAGCACAAACTTCTGGAAAAATCACTTGTAGTGGCACTAAGCAGTGCTTGTTGTATGGAAGGATTTCCTTGGAAGGGACAGGCATGCAACATCTGCCTGCACAGCATCAGTCCAATAGTGAGCGTATGTCTTATCAACAGGAGAGCTCTTCCACTGTGTTGTGCTGGGGTGAGACAGGGGAAGTAACGATGTTCATCGGTAACCACTGGGATTTGTGATTCTTCAGCAAAGGGAATAAAATTTAAATGTGTTTTGTTTTTTCTTCTGTCTACTGATTATTGCAAAGGGTAGGAAAATAAGCATTAGAATAATTTAGGAGGTTTAGGAAAGTGTTCTTTGACAAATTACTCCTCAAACAGGGCAAAAAGAACAAGGTATCAACCAGCAAGCAGACATGGATGGCAACCAACACCTTGTCTAAAGCTGCTTTCTTGCTGACTGTGTTGAGTGAGCGACTGGAGTACCACAACCTGGCCTTCCAAATAGGAATGTTTGCTCTGGAGCTGCAGAGACCACCGGCCTCTACCAAGGCTCTGGAGGTATGAAACATCTCACAAAGGCAGTACCATAAGCAATGTTCACTTATTTGAATGCTTTTGCTCATGTGGTTTCAATTCCAACTCCTGAAATTTGGTTATGTTTTTATATGTTTCCTTAAAATTGATTGCAGTGGAAGTAAATGGATGTTATGTACATCCCGTTAGTACACATTGATCTGCCAGAAAAATGATTAGAATTATCACTTCATCTGTTGTTCCCTTCACTGATAGGAAGCTCAGACCTCACGTGCCAACAGGCCTTTGATTCCACATGAAGCTACAGACTTGAAAATTTTTAAATGAGTAAAAATCTTCTATTATTTCAATAAAATATATTATTTTGATTAGAACAGCTTGTTTACTTCTTATCTTAAATGTGTTTCCAGTTTGCTTGGCTAATCTGGGGAAAATAAAGCTATTTGTAAATGGAATTGTCCATGTTTACATTGGTGAAACGGTTTCAAACTTATTCCTTAGGGTGAATTGGTACAATTGTTACATGTTTGAAGATTGTTGCTCTTGCTGATGTCTCACTGGTTGGCAAGTGAACATACGCACTGTGCAGGCATATTATTTTGGACACTGCTTGATTACTGTTAGGCTTCCTTTTTAGAAAAAAAGAAGTGTCCAATTAAGACCTTGTCTATGTGGTTTGCAGCCACTTTGCTTTTCACTGCAGGGTTGTGCAGTGTGTGTCGTTGCTATGTATCCACCAGCTACACTTGTTACATTAATTGCCTGTACTTCTTATGGTCCGATAAGAAGATTGTGAGATTGGCAGCCACTTGCTACCTAAAAGAAGACAATCCCTTTCAAATGTTAGGAATGGAGAGAATGCAGGAATGGCACAGAATACTGAAATGTAACAGTCTTCATCCTGGTGGCATGTGCACTGCCAGCCCGTGCCCATTCTTCTGCTGGTCGGTCTCTGTTGTCTCAAATGGGTATATTACTTAACATATCCTTTCTTCCTACAGTTAAGAGTAATCACCTTTACCACTGACTTATCCCATCAAATGCTTCTCCTTATGTTCTTGTGAAGGCTGGTGCATTTTTTTTTCTGTGTGCAGCTCAAGAGTGATAAAAAAAATAGTGTATAAATATGAGGTAAGACTTGTATTAGATTTGAAAATCTGTGTTCAGTGTGCAGAGAATGGTAAAGGTGGCTAGGGTGCTGAGAGTTGCTATGATTTAATGATCCAGTAAAAACTATTGCTGTACTTTATGTATAGGGAAAAAAGGTCCACTGCCCACAGGGCCTGTGCTGATAACAGCTTGTTCTGTTTCCTTGTGGATTCTACCAGGTGAAGCTGGCATATCAGGAGTCTGAGATTGTAGCCCTCTTGAAGAAGATTCCCTTGGGCACTAATGAGATGAACACTATTCGAGGAAGAGCTGAAGAACTGCGGGAAGGGACACTGTGCGATTACCGTCCTGTCCTGCCTCTGATGTTGGCTAGCTTTATATTTGATGTCCTTTGCACTCCAGGTACTGTCTGCATTGGCTTTAAGTGTGTGAAGGCCATGTTCTGAGTTGCAAGGTCTTGAGGGGTTTTCAAAAATATACTGTCTTCTGTATAAGGACAACCCAATCTTGATTCTTCACACACACTATTGCTTGCGCTTACCTCCATGTTGCTTTAGAGGTGCTTTGTGCTCCAATGCAACTGTCTCTCCTGCTTACATTTGAAAACAACTGGAAACTTAACACATTTCAGCACTATGTGTGTGTTTGTAGAATAGTTATAAATTACTGACTTTTCTACTCTTATGCTTGTTACATTCAGAGGAAGCTGATATAAATCTGGTGTTTAAAAAAGAACAGAACAACCTGGGATTAGAAGACTGACTTGGCAATATACCTGCCTGGTTTGGAGCCCTCTGAGTTTAGAGAGAGAAAGGAAAATAAAAACCAAACAACGCAGTGCTGTAGTCTTGAAAATAGTACAAGGCTAGGAATAGCACTACAGGAAGCTCTGCAAATTCAGAAAGCTTTCAGAAATGGCTCTTGCCTTGAGCTTCTAGTTTTGAGAGCTGAGCACTAATTCTATTGTCTTCTTCCAGTGGTTTCTCCTACAGGCTCTAGACCTCCAAGCCGTAACTGGAATAATGAAATGCCTGGAGATGAAGAGCTTGGTTTTGAAGCAGCTGTTGCTGCTCTCGGTAAGAATCTTTACAAGAAAATTCTTGTCTTTCTTCATCCATATTGTGCATCCTGCCTAATTTTCAATGGTGAGGGTTAGCAGTTCATTCCAGTTTGGTGCAGAAATGAAAGTGTTTGCATGGTTTCTCAGAACCTGATGTAGAAGGATTCTGCATACCAGGGTTGAGGTGCCTTTGCAAAGCTGTGAAAAATGGAAGGGGGTTATGGGACAGGAAATTAATGTTAAAGTAGTAACTTGAACTTAAGCTTTCTTCTTGCTCTTTTTTTTGTGGAAGATGTATTGCCTGGGCTTTAATGGAGATTGACAGTTTTAGAGAACAAAAGGCAATAATTTCAGAAGAGGTTAGGCAATGACAGTGAAAGACCAGCAGAAGTACTCTCAAGCATTATCATATAATTCAGGATCTTAGCATAATACTGAATTCTTGCCTCATTTACCAGCTTCAGCAACAAAGCAGTGATTATATATATATTATGTTGACAATACTGTATGCCTGTTTTAAAGCAGCATGCAAAAAGGAATAGAATGGATTAAACAAAGCCTGTCCTATGTTGCCTCATCTCTGAAAGGAGGAAGATGAGTTCTTTATGGTGTGGATATACTGGCTTGTAGCATTTGCATAAACTGGAAAAGTTTGTTTCAAGATGGAGTTGTGGGGACTCTTCCCATGGCATATTAGGATCTGGGTGTTCTGACAGTTGTAGCAAGCTTAGTATTCTGGGGACAAACAGCAGCTTCTGTCTATTTCTGTCCTATTTCTGAAGTTAACAGAAAAACAGGAGGGGAAAAAAAAAATCTTATTTTGCCTGTGACAGTGAGGTGAATGAGTCTGAGGTATCAATAGTGCTTAGGATGTGGTGTAGTCCCATGGGCTCACTTGTCTCTTCATTCCCTCTTTTCTGGCCTGCAGGCATGAAAACAACTGTCAGTGAAGCAGAACATCCTCTGTTGTGTGAAGGCACCCGAAGGGAGAAAGGGGATCTGGCACTAGCCCTGATGATTACTTACAAGGATGATCAGTCTAAGCTGAAGAAGGTGAGTTTCCCTTTAAAAGGGGAGGGGGAGATGCAGAGCAAACCATGTTTGACTTCTGATGGATTTGATAGTTTTTCCAGTGAGCATAAGTTGCTGTGTGATTTACAAGCTATGTTGTGGTATGTATATTCTTTCACTGATGCAGAATCTAATTGTGCAGTGTGCGTTGCCCTGGAAGAGGCACTCTTTCCACAGGCTTCTTAAGGTCCAGTCAGGAGATGCATTCTCACTGCTTTTAATGCTTTTGCTAAAGTAAGTCCTTTGTCCCTGGGGTTTTCAGTGTGCACTGTGTGTGTGGTCTGGGGATTGATTCTCTTTTCCTACAGGGATGTTCACTTGCAGATCAATATATCTAGCAAAGCGTTTGTTTCTTAACCTCTCCCCTCTGTGATATACTGGTTCAGTTCACCTGTGCCTTAATTTCCCCTGCAAGAAAAACAGTAAAACTCTGCCCCTCCACCCCAAAGGAGGAAAAAAATCTCAAAAACTGTTGAAGCTTCAGGAAGGGTTTTATTAATCTTTTAGATTCAGAGACCCTTGTACCCAGCAAGAATATTATTAGTATCTTTCTGTCTCCTAAAGGAGACTTCTCCAGTGAGTAGCAGGGACACTGTGATATCAGTCATCTGCGAATAAATGCTCTGTCATGCTTGTGGTGTTCATTTCATGTGGAGAGTGAACAGTAGAAATGGACAAACCCATAAAATGTGGTCATGCATTTTTCTCCAACTATGTAATAAATAAGGACAAGAAAGTGTTATTGTAGGCTGGTAGAAGGCAGTTTCTCTAGTGGCTTTACCAGTTTCTCAGTAATGGAGTGACAGGATTTTTTTGAATGGTGAGCCCACAATTTTGATGACTTAAACAAGAACACCTAATGACTGGCAGAACTAAATACAGAGCCCTCCATTCTGTCCTTGTTGTACCAGAATTACTTCTTTATTGTCAGTTTTGGATGCTTTTCAAGTAATGCCGATGGCTATTTGAAGTGAAAATGGGGATGTTACTGAGTAAGAATGAATCTTTGCTTCCTCAGTAATACAGACCACATGGCTCTCAATTATGCATTGCTGATCTTCAGTGCAGGAAGTTGATGCCTACTTTCTAGAGAATAAGCATTTTCTTTTTTCTCCAACAAATGGAATTTACTGTCCACCAGGAAGCTGATTTGGTACTTTCCCTCTATGTCTTAGTGTAATGCCTGTTCTCTTACCTTTCTGCTAAGCTGCTTTTTTTTATTTTGTTTTGTTAAAGATTTTAGACAAACTCCTGGACAGAGAGAGTCAAACTCACAAACCACAGACTCTGAGTTCCTTCTACTCATCCAGCAAGCCTACAGTAGCAAATCAAAAATCTCCTTCCAAACATGCTGCCCAGTCCACTGCAGCTATCCAGCAGCTTCCAGGGACTTCTGTCACTCAGCAAGCTGCTGTAAGCACTGCAGTCCAGAGCAGTCCCGAGAACTTCGTGGAGAAGAGTGCACAGGGTAAGAGGTGCTTTGTAAGGGCTGTGCTGAAACCCTTCTGTTATCAGTGCAAAACTGGAACTGTACATTTTTTACTGTTCTGGGAAGTAGTCAGAGTGATTATATTGCCATCTGGCTGCTTAGTGCTTACTAGAATGCCATTACCCCATTATCTATTTGTCTGGATCCATTTCTCTGCACATTCTTGTTGCACAGAAATTCAAGCTAATTTTCAAGTTTTCCTATCTTGAGCCAGTTGTATAACCAGTTAACAAAACTACTGTCACTCTTTTAGGTTTGTATCACAGAGGTGTAGGGTTTCAAAAGTTACACACTAAGTCAGGTGCCTTCATGCAAGAAAAATAACTAAGATTGCTGAAGGGCATTAAAGATACACGTAGTTTTCTTCAAGCTGTGCCTCCCCTTTGGTGGCAAACATGGCATACAGCAACATTTGATGGAAAGCAGATGCTCTCTTAACTCTTCCCATAGAGATCAATACTAGCTGAGGATGACTGCAATAATGCAAGGGTTGCTGGAGCATTTTTATTCCAAAATTTTTTTGTACTTGCAGCAAATTTTCCAAATCTTGAGTTGTTAAGGTTAAATGTTCTTGGCCTAGTATCAGATGGTATGCTTAATACTGGAAGAAAACTGAGATAATCCTGCTCATAAATACCACTCATTTTATAAAAATCCTGCATCTTTCGATGTTTATATCTTTTAAATGGCCACATCTGGTTTTAGAGATACAGAAACAAATCATAAAGTTTACCTTGTCACTGTCCTGTTTATGCAGAGAGCTCTCAGAGGTCCCCATGTGAGCCAGCTGCAGAGGCCACTGTCTTGAAACAAGAGGGAAAGGTCCCCAGTCGTCTGGCCCTTGGAAACCGAGGTGGATACAATGGGAGATGCTGGGGTTCTCCTGTCAGGCAGAAGAAGAAACACACAGGTAGGAACTGACTGGTACATAAGACATCTAGTGCTGTGCTAGGCAACCTGCTGGGGTTTTGGCAATTTCCTTGCTCTTTCATTCCGCCTGTCAGCCTTTCCTGTACTACAGAAGCAGCTGATTGTCTCTGAGGTGTTTGGCATGGTTGCTACACAGATTTCCTGCCCCATTCTGTATGGCACGTTACCATACATTTCTCACACCAGATATATTCTGGGTGATGGATTAGATATCTGGAGCTGAGCGATTGCTGGACTCTGGGAGTGGAGCACTGTGCTCCTGGGTCAAGAAAATTCAGAGGAGGTGCTGCCTCTCTACACTTCTCTTGGGAAGGGTAGAAGTTATTTAGAGGCTGAGGATATGAAGAACCTTTGTGTAAATGGTGCAGCATATACCAGAATGGTTCTGTTCATACTCAAGACAATCTGTGGAACTTGACTTTGTATGTATACTTGCTTCTTGTTGTTATACTGTACCAGAAAGCTTGGCAGGTGCAGTGAGGGGCTGGAATGGTATAAAGGGGGAAATAAAGATACATTGTTCTTGGACTCTTCTGCTTTTTAATCCGAGAACTGCAAAATGACAGCTATCTGTGGCCAAAATGACTAATTTAATCTCTTAATTTGTGAAGTTGAATGCCTGGCAGCTGTAAGGCTGACTGTCACTGACATGACTGATCTTCGTTGGGTCTGTCGATGATGTGGGTAGGAGTTTACATACCCACGCTACATTTGCCAACCCTGGTGACATTACTGTGTTGCTTCTGGTGTTGTAGGCATGGCTAGTATTGACAGCAGCGCTCCTGAAACCACCTCTGACAGTTCTCCAACGCTCAGTCGGCGTCCACTACGTGGGGGATGGGCAACAACATCCTGGGGCAGAGGACAGGACAGTGACAGCATCAGCAGTTCTTCAAGTGATTCACTGGGATCATCCTCTTCCAGTGGCAGTAGGAGAGCCAGTGGGGGAGCCCGTGCAAAGACTGTGGAAGTTGGCAGGTAATGAATAATACCAGGCAACCTCTAGGCCTGATGTCAGGGAGCTAGCACATGTGCATCAGGAAGTACTTCCTTGGAGGCATTTGCTTTGTGTCTTCTGGACCCTAAAGACAGGAACTCTGCACTCCAGCTAGTGAGCTTGGGGTACTTTGCTGTCTGAAAGGTTCCTCCATCTTTTTCTTCTAGGTATAAAGGGAGGCGGCTGGAGAGCCATGCTCCTCATGTCCCAAACCAGCCCTCAGAGGCAGCTGCGCACTTCTACTTTGAATTGGCCAAGACAGTCCTTATCAAAGCAGGTGGAAACAGCAGTACCTCCATCTTCACCCACCCTTCCTCCAGTGGTGGGCACCAGGGACCACACCGCAACCTTCATCTCTGCGCCTTCGAGATTGGGCTGTATGCACTAGGGCTGCACAACTTTGTGTCTCCCAACTGGCTCTCTCGAACTTACTCCTCCCATGTCTCTTGGATCACAGGTTACAGCAAAACTTTATTGGGAAGCTTGCTTTTGGGCAGGAAGGAGGGGAGGGAGGTGAGCTTATGCCCAAAAATGGTGATGCTGATGTGCTGTGGCAGCCATGTAAGTTGCTGGCACAGCTGACAGTACAAGGTGAGCACCAGTGACTTTACACAGTGGTGCTTGTTTTAGCCTGGAAGGTTCCTGTGATCTAATTTTTCTTGTTTGCAACATACTTCAGTCTTCAGAACTGTAGACCACTTCTCACATAGAGACTAGTCTTAACTTCTTCAGGGGTCTGCTGAAGAGAGCCATTTGTCAAGTTTGAACATGCTCTTTGGCTGTATTCACTTCCCTTCTCCTTCTGTTTGCACCCAGACCTACTACCTGCTTTCTATCCATATGGCTTCTAGAGCCTGAAAAACACACTTGAAAATTCAAGTTTTCCTGACATGATGGAAGTAGAGCAACAGTCCAGGCTGTGGTTTGTGGGTACTGAAATCGGCTATAGCAGGTTCCTCTCACTGCCTCAAATGCATCTTTAGCTTAACTTAAATAATGGTACCCTCACTCACTGCTTGCTTATTGAGGGCTCTTGCCTGTGCTGTGTTTTGAGAGGAAGAGCCTAAATTTGACTTGAAACCTAAGGGGAGCAACTGGGCTCTGTCACTGCTCCTGAAGGAAGTGAGGAGTGCACCTCCTGTTGAGGAACTGACTGGAACTGCACTGGACATACAATGGTGTGAGAGTCTTCTCTCTTCCTCTTAGGGCAGGCCATGGAGATTGGTAGCGCAGCCTTGAACATCTTGGTGGAGTGTTGGGACGGACATCTGACTCCCCCAGAGGTGGCATCGTTGGCAGACAGAGCTTCACGGGCCAGGGACTCCAACATGGTGCGGGCAGCTGCTGAACTGGCACTCAGCTGCCTGCCCCATGCCCATGCCCTGAACCCAAATGAGATCCAGAGGGCTCTGGTGCAGTGTAAGGAACAGGTGAGCATCACATGGGGGCTGACTAGTGCAAGCTGATTTCTGGCATCAAGGACATGCGGTTACTTGTGGGATTGGCTCTTCTATGCTACTGAACAGCTTTAATCCCGGTTCTGTGGATTTCTCTCATCTGTAATGAATAGCTCTGCTTATTCTGCTGCATAGTTGTGATCTGTCTGTTCCCCAGAGCATCAGTCATTTTAGAGTGTCTTATACTTTTCTTCTGTTGTAGTTTTGCCCTCTTGTGTTTTTGGTTTTGCGTTCTTCACTTCTGCTTTTCTTTCACTGCCCCCAGGACAATCTGATGCTGGAAAAGGCCTGTATGGCAGTGGAAGAGGCAGCCAAAGGAGGTGGCGTGTACCCAGAAGTTCTCTTTGAAGTGGCTCACCAGTGGTACTGGCTTTACGAACAGACTGTTGGGGGGACCCCAGTCCAGAGAGAAGGTGCTACTGGCTGCAGTGCCAGTGGTGCACGGGCTGCCTCTGAAGCAGCGCGTGGGTTGACAGACAACCGGGTGACCTCTGAACCAACCACTGTAACAGTGGCAGCTGCGGTAACCGCGGCAGCAACAGTCATGCCGGTGATCTCTGTGGGGTCAACCATGTACCAGCAGCATACAATGGCAGGACCGGCAATGGCACATACACACACGCAGGGCCTCCACCCTTACACCACCCTTCAGACTCACATCCCCTGTAATCCCCAGTATATTGGACACACTATCCAGCACATGCCGCGCCCAGCTGTCTTCCCGGTGCCTGGCTCAGCGTACCCGCAGGTGAGTTTTGCCTGTGCCTCGTTAGTTTACAGTGACTTTGTGCAGCTCCTTCCAGAGAGAGTATGTCTGACAGGAGAGCGTGAGGCTCAGACCTGCTGTGGCTTGAGATCCAGCTTCTGCTCTCACGTGCTGATTTGTGATAGTTACTTTGGCTCCCCAGCTCAGCTTTTACATTATAAGGAGCCTTCTGTAGGTGCGTGTAAAGTCTCAAGAGAATATGAAATAGAATACATCAGTAGTTTTTAACTTGTATTGCTCTATAGTTTCTCAGAAGGGACTGGACAGAAAGCTTGTTGTCTTGAGAGCTTGCAGACTAAATAGACACTACAGAGGGAAAGCCAAACAAAAGTTATTTTAACCTCTGCCTATTTTTGAAAGTTCTTGGAGTGGTTTTCTGCAAACTCCTTAGATTTAAAAGGAGGAGAAGCAAGAAGATGTAACGGTCGTGTGGTGCAATGTAGTTTCTGTGCTGATTCTTCCTGTGCTTCCTTCTCACTGTCAGATTGGACTTCCCATGCTCTGGGGTTTCTGTGGGGACATCATGTTTTGGAGTACTTCTAAATGGTCATACGAAGTAGTCATGACTTATTTATTTTCTATTTTAGGGTGTCCATCCAGCATTCATAGGAGCACAGTACCCTTATTCGGTAACGACACCGTCACTGGCAGCTACAGCAGTGTCATTCCCTGGTGTGCCGGTGCCATCCATGACGCAGATTGCGGTGCATCCCTATCACAGTGAGACAGGACTGTCACTGTCTTCCAATGTAGCGAGTAAGTGTTGCAGCCCTAGGCTGTGCATAGCATAGGCTTGGTTACTGTGCCTCGTAGCTGTACCCCAGTCACGTCCTGCCCCTCCATTGACTGCAGGTGGAACTGGGGTTCTTGCACTGAAAATTTCTGACCAGATCTACCCCAGCCTAAAGATGCACATGCTTGGAGATACTGGGATTCATAATGGGGCCTGATTCAGCTCGTGGAGCTTTAATTTCTGCTTAGCTAAATTTCTAGTATGAGATTATTTTGGCCTCTCAGACTAAAGTGTATTTGGAGCCCTCCTGGCCTTTCTGACTTCTAATTTATTAGAGCTTTATTCTCCTTAGGGTGAGGTGAGCATAGACGATCTTGAGCAGGCTCTGTGGTTCCTTTGGGTCAGATGAATAGAGAGTGCAGGAAGCAGGCAGATTTCAGCCACAGTAGCACTAATAGATGTCTTCCCTGCCTGAAGGGATTGAAGGCAGCCAGTTCCTGAAATACAGAACTTTTTTAGAGAGGACAGATGTTTTGGCAGGATTGTGTCAATGGCAATCTGAATGATTGCTGACATGTTGTGTTGGGGCTAGAGTGGTGGTGAAGACCCATCAAGTAGCATGCAGCACTTGAACAGTAGATGTTGACTGAATTGTGGATGCTTTCTCGTTGCCATGGGGTTTTGCACCAGTGGGGGATGGTTGACCCAGGCTCTGTTGTCCCCTCCCTGGAGAGCCTGTAGTGTTTGCTTATTTTGTACATTTGCTTATGCATACTTTGCAACTCACCAGATGCTGGAAGGCTGATACTCAGGAAAACACTTAAGAGCTGTGTTGGCTTCCTTCATATCCAGATTATGAGGAGAATCTTTTCAGTTATTGTTACTTTTGCATTTTGATGCCAAAAAGCCACCACAAAAGCAATTAGAGTAGTCCTGAAGGCCTCAGGATCTGAAGAGCATCCTTTGCTGACAGCCTTAGTCCTGGGCTGATGCTGTGACTCTTAATTGTGAGAAACCATTTCTGTACTCCTCCACAGAGTTGCGAATCTTCTAGAACTACTAACTCATCCTAGAGCACTTAAAATAATGAAAAAGAAAAAACAACTCCACCCTTTCAAGTTGCCATTGTTTATGACTTCCATAAACTTCTGTTTTCAGTTCTTAAAATACTATTTCACTGCTCCTAGAGGACATAGTCACGTGATGATGCTTGAGCTCTGGCAACAATTCAGCTTATTCTTATGGGTTATTCTCCTTAGCCAGACTTCAAATGCAGTATGGATTTTGCCTAACTTTGTGGGTTGTTTGGCACTATGTGTCTGCTTGGTTGAGGAGGTCAGACAGATCAACAGGCATGTTGTTCTCAGGTATTTAACTATTCGCTAATGAACATTTTAAAAAAAATGCTGGAGGTGGCAGGGGAAGAGGAGAAATTGGAACTTAGGGCGTTGTCCAAACCGATGAGGTAGCACCACAGAGAAGCTGTGAAATAAGGGTAACTGTGCACACACTTAATGGCATCTCTGCTCTGGAATTCTCAGGCAAAACTCTCTGTACCTTTCTTGAGAAGGAAAGTTAGATAAACTTGAGTCCCTTGTTAGAGCACAGCTTACTGGCTCAGTGTTAACTGCTGTCTGTACAAGTTTAGATGGTACAACGTGATGGATTTTCCTGTGATTTCCCTTGATGTTGCCCATACTGGTTAAATGTCTGAAGGTGACAGAGCTTCTCAAGTTTCCTTGCTGTTTTTACTGTTGTTACGTGCTGCCAGTGTATGCAACGGCTGTTCTTTCTGAGGACAGATTGGAGGCTAGCCTCCAGTGACATTCTTCCTGCATGGCAGCTGGATGGAGTCATAGCTGTCTCAGAGCAGAAGTGGAGGAACCTCACAATGTTGGACTTGATCTTTGAGTGACTTAATACTGTTCCTGCTCAATGATTTTCTTCAGCAGTTTTTTATCAGTTATAGACATGCACATGCTTGTTTCTTTGGACAAGAAATTAGAACCAGACATGTCATAACAATAGCAAAGACCTTTGAATCAACATATGTATTTACATGTGAAACATGGATGATGTGCATGTTTATGGTATACTGCAAAAGAGGTGGACAAGCGTGTAACTGACCCACTTCAGGCCCTGCTTGCAAACAAAACAGAGATATTCCTAGCCTATTGTATTTCAGGTGTAAGTCTGTGGCTTTTGGCTGCTGTATTGTTCTGTTTAGGGGAACAGAACACTACATTGGCAGGGGGTGGTCAGGCAAGGGAGATGATGGCCCAAGTAAACCTTCTTTTAGGCTGGTGGGGGGTCCTAATGCTGCTGTTTTGCTCTCTTCAGTAGGAAGTGTCCATGCAGGATCAACGTTCCCAGCGATTCAGGGGGCTTCCTTGACAACTCTGTCCTCACAGCCCAACTCCCTTGTTACAGGGGGTTTTCCTGCCGAGGATGAGCAGCACAGTCAGCCTGTGAGCCCCCAGGGTCTGCACTACCTCCACTCCGCATACCGAGTTGGTAAGGATGGCCAAGTGGGTTTCTGTGGCCCCCTCAAGAGGGATTCAAGGCAGGGCTGCAGGTTTTCACTGTTATTTGGCAATTTGCTACTGTACCTGTTGGGGGTAATGGCATCTTAGCTGCTTGGGGAAAGCCAGTTCATGATCATATGTGGAGGCTAAAAATGGAGACAAAGCAATAGAAGATTGAACAGTTGCTGTTGAGAACCATTAGACGAGAAGAGAAAGCTAAGTGGGTTAGAGCTGGGAAGAGTCTTGCCTTTCAACAAGTGTACATAAAGGAGTCTGGATAGGGCTCTGAGGATGTGGTTGTGCAAGTTGTGATTATGCAAAAAAAAGGAGTTGCTGCTCATGGATAGTAAAGGCACACTTCTAGTTTAGTAATACCAGTTGAGTCTTCAGAGGCACAGAGGAATGTGCCCTGTGCCTTTCCAGCTAGGTTGTTGAAGACTAACATGGAAGGAACTTATATTTTGTAGATAGTGGGTATGTAATTAAGATTCCTTTCCCAGTCACACTTGTTTTGAGGAAATAGAGTCTCTGTCTGAACTGCCTTTGGTACAAGGATATCAGTCTTGGGGTTTCTGATTGAGCATAGATTGCAGTAAGCTACTCCTACATAGTCATGGTCCAGCCCATGGACCTTGGATACCTGGGGAGGGAGAAGGGAGTCTCTAAGACAAGCAAAGCCAGCACAGGGTGTCAAACAAAGAGCAACAGCAAGAAGATAGAAGGAAGGCTGTCTAGGAATTGCTTGAGTTTTTTTGTTGAAAGCTAGAGAAGAAAGTACTTGTTAGCCAGAAAGGGGTGCAGATGTCATTGGAAACATCCCAGTGGTAAGTGGTAAGCCATGAAAGGCGTTTAGTAGCCTGAATAACAGAGAAGCAGAGGCAGGGAAGAGGGTCTGGAAGATTGAGACATAGTGCCTGTTGGTATTTTTAAACTTTTTAATGGGAGGATTTGTGTGAAGAACTGTAATGGAATAAGTGAACTGTTTGCAGATTGACTGTACTGCAGCTCGGTGTTGGCCTGTTGTCTTTGCAGCTGAGTAAGCAGATTTGGGTAGCTTCTCTGTTGCAAAATTTGGAGCAAATGCATTGCTTTCAAGACACCTCTTGTAGTGCAGCCCTTGGGGCTATCTGCTTGACCTTGCTGTAGATGCTAGTGGGGTGTCTCTTTGCAGCTCTAGTGAGGTGTGATGGCTGTGCAGATTTCCCAGCCTGGAGCAGCAGATGCAGGTGTTTTTGCAGATACTTCCTGTGGTAACAGGCTCCAGGATGGGCCTTTTGTTTTGCTCTGGACTCTTTGCAGCTGGGGAATTTTCTGCTGATGAAGGGCAGGCCAATCAGATTGTGTTGCAGTGAGTGAAGTGCTAGACTAAGGCTTACTGGGCAGAAGTGCTGCTTGACTCTGGCTGCCCCTTTCTCACAGGGATGCTGGCTCTGGAGATGCTTGGCCGAAGAGCTCACAACGACCATCCCAACAACTTCTCCCGCAGCCCACCCTACACGGAGGATGTAAAATGGCTCCTTGGGTTAGCTGCGAAGTTAGGTAAGGCTCAGAGCAGTACTTCAGCAGAAATTCACTTGCTGGGGTTTGGACCATGGTGGGAAAAAGCTCTCCAAAGAGTGAAACTTCAAAGACTGGGTGACCCTGGTACCTGATTCCATTTCCGAGAATGTTTCGGAAGATCCCTGCTGCTCTTTCATCCAGGCAGTTGTCCCATTTCTGGATTCTGTAGGCATGCTGTTGAATTTTGAGGCACTGGATGCAGAGCATGGGGTTGGACAGGGCTCAGAGCTTCTCTCTCTTCCATTCTATAACAACAACTTTTTCTTTTCCCTTTCAATTATCTTGTAGATATTCCTCTTTCTAATGTATTTTGACACATTCTGTGAAGAACTTGTGTAGCAGTAGGTGCTCAGACCACTAGTTGTTTGGGTTTTGGTTTTGATTTTACTTCCTCTTTGCTCTTGGATCATTTTTGTCAGCTCTTTTTTAAAAAAAAAATAAAAATCATCAGCAGTAAGAACTTAAGAAGACCCCTCTACGAAGAGCCTGTCTAGTGACATGGCTTGTCCTGCTACTGCTGAGGGAGCTCCACTGTAGGCAGCAGTGAAGAAGCTTCATGGGCAGGCAAGAAGAAATGGGAGGAGGAGCAGTGTATCCTTGCCTCTGTAGTCACCTTGACACATCAGTTTTCTTTCATATTCCCTTTAAAGACAGATGAACTGGGAATATTAGTTCTGATATTCTGACTGAGGTGGTGCCTGGTTTCTATTCAGACCTGGTGAATGTATCAGAATGAATTCTTGTCCCCATGAGTTTGCTATCCTGTCTCCCCCAAGCCTGTTGGAGGATACATTACACTGAGAAGAAGGTACTCCAAATCCAGGTTCTTGCTGGGAAGTAGTTGATTTCTTGTGTGTCTCTTACCTTAACTGTTGTTCTGACTTCTTCCTGTGCAGGTGTAAACTACGTGCATCAGTTTTGCGTTGGTGCAGCCAAGGGGGTGCTGAGCCCTTTTGTGCTCCAGGAGATCATCATGGAAGCTCTGCAGAGGCTCAACCCTGCACATGTGCACAACCACCTGCGCACCCCAGCCTTCCACCAGCTGGTGCAGAGGTGCCAGCAGGCCTACATGCAGGTAACCTGTGGCCTGTCTTCTTGGCTGTCAAAGGTGCCAGACCATTGCCTACCTTGCAGGTGCTGCCTGCGTGTGTGTGTGCAGAGGGGAAGGGGCCGTGGGAACTGGTAGCTGAACTGGTCCATTGCCTGATGCATCCCTCTCCCTCAGCAGGTGCTAGAATAGGCATCACTTGCCTGTATGCAGCCTGCGTACCAAGGACCTCATTGTACTGCTTCTTCCAAGGCCTCTCACCTCCAATGCTCACCATGAAGGATGGGGTGGTTCTGTGTTCCCTGTCCTCTTTCTTCCTCCAAATGCTACCCATACTTTTTAACTTCTGTACTTTTTCTTTGCTATGTTTTCAAGCCCCCTGTCCACCTCCCTTCCTAGCCTATCTTCTTTTTATTTTCTTGTTTGTGGCCTGTCTTCCCCTTGTCATGATGCCAGGTGTGGTAGCTTGACCATGGCTGGATGCCAGGTGCCCACCAAAGCCACTCTATCACTCCCCTCCTCAGCTGGACAGGGGGAGAAAACATAACGAAAGGCTGGTGGGTTGAGATAGGGATAGAGAGATCAATCACTAATTATTGACACAGGTAAAATAGGGGAAATTAGTTTAATTTATTACCAATCAAATCAGAGTAGGATGATGAGAAATAAAACCAAATCTTAAAACACCTTACCCTTACCCCTCCCTTCTTCCCAGGCTCAACTTTACTCTCGAGTTCTCTACTTCCTCCTCGCTAGCAGTGCAAGGGGATGGGGAATGGGGGTTGTGGTCAGTTCATCACATGTCTTTCCTGCTCCTTCCTCCTCAGCAGGAGGACTCCTCACACTCGTCCATTGCTTCAGCATGGGGTACCTCTCATGGGAGACAGTCCTCCACAAACTTCTCCAGCATGAGACCTTCTCTTGGGCTCTAGTTCTTCATGAACTGCTCCAGCGTGGGTCCACAGGGTGCAGTCCTTTAAGAACAGACTGCTCCAGTGTGGGTCCCTCATAGGGTTACAAGTCCTGCCAGCAAATCTGCTCTACTGTGGGCTCCTCTCTCCACGGGCCCACAGCTCCTGCCAGGAGCCTGCCGCAGCGCAGGCTTCCCACAGGGTCACAGCCTCTGTCAGGCCTCCACCTGCTCTGGCATGGGGTCCTCCACGGGCTACAGGTGGTCATCTGCTCCACCATGGACCTCCATGGGCTGCAGGGGGACAGCCTGCCTCACCATGGTCTGCACCACAGGCTGCAGGGGAATCTCTGCTCTGGCACCTGGAGCACCTCCTCCTCCTCCTTCTGCACTGACGTTGGTGTCTGTAGAGTTGTTTCTCTCACATAGTGTCTCTCTTCAGCTACAGTTGTGCAGTTGTTTCTTTTTTCCCCTTCTTAACTATGTTACCACAGAGGTGCTGCCACCATCACTGATGGGCTCAGCCTTGGCCAGCGGTGGGTCTGTCTTGGAGCCGGCTGGCATTGCCTGTGTTGGACATACAGGAAGCTTCTGACAGCTTTTCACAGAAGCCATCCCTGTAGATCCCCCACTACCAAAACCTTGCTGCACAAACCCAGTACACCCTGGCGTGGCTGTCTGGTGTGCCAGTGCTGGCACTAACAGTGGAAGTGGCTTGGTCAGGTACCAGTATGGATGAGATATCTCAGGATTTATTGAAACCAGGACAACTGTGTTTCAGTGAGCCAGCTGAAATAACAAGAGCTGCCTGTTCCTTAAAGCAGTGTAAACAGAACACCCCACATGTACCTACTTCTCTTAAATAAATGTCCAGAAAGGTGATTCTGTAGACAGAGTGTCCGGGTGGGAATAGCTGTCCTACAAGGTATTTTTAAGAAATGACAGCTTCTTCACTTCAGCTCCTTTTGTGAGCTACGTTAGGGAAATAGATTTCTCAAAAGCTAGACCTGCAGTTTTGGGACCTTAGTTGAGAAGCTGATGGAAGTGACAGTGCTAAGCCTAGGGATATTTCGTAGCAACTTGGTGTAAGCCTTGCTCTTTCCATACCCCTTAACAAAGGAGATGTCCCGTGAACATGCTGGATCCCCATGTATAACCAGCAGAATGAATGGTGTGAGGATAAGATGCTGGTGGGTGGTGGGGCAGAGTGTTAGCTGACCCTTTTGTGCTGTACTATGGCACAATTTGGTGCTTATGAAGGACAGAGCACCTGCTGATGCTGTGTGGTGTGTTTTGGTGCTCTGAGGGGACGCTCCCCTTGGCCATGTTAGGATGTAAGATACAGCACTGTTGTCTGTTGAGCTGGCTCTCCTCTGTCAGAGTCTTGGGACCTCTCATGGGGTAACAGGATCATGTAACGTATCACCCTGGGTGCTCTTGAGTCCTCCCCTGAGGACCAGCACGAGG
>NW_010333523.1:38357-46987 GCF_000700745.2 Antrostomus carolinensis | reverse complement strand
AGTACATCCATCATCGGCTGATCCATCTCACTCCAGCTGACTACGATGACTTTGTGAATGCCATCCGCAGCGCCAGAAGCGCCTTCTGCCTGACTCCCATGGGCATGATGCAGTTTAATGATGTTCTCCAGAACCTAAAGCGCAGCAAGCAGACAAAGGAGCTGTGGCAAAGGGTCTCTCTGGAAATGACCACCTTCTCGCCGTGACAGCAGGTGGAGCTCCACAGACACACAACCCTTTGCCCCGCATAGTTGTAGTTCCATTTTCACCATCCTTCCTTCTGGTGTCTTTTTTATTTTAGTTTTAACTTGTTGGAAACCACTGATCTGATGTATTTATACCATGACATTCCTCTCCAGCACTGTTGCGTGTTGGCACTGTGCTTTGCTCGCTCTTCCTCCTCCTTCCCAGTGGGCTGCAGGCTTCAGAAGCATCAGGAAACACGAAGGAAGTTGAGCTGGCTGCCCTGTGGTGTAGTCACTGCTTTTTTCCCTGGGCCCCTGGAGGCTGTCCTGCGAGCAGTTTGCAGTGTGATTACGCACGTGTTAGAGGGGTGGGGGATTCTGTCTTAAATATTTATTTTGGCATTTATAAATATGTAAACTTTTTTTTTTTTTTTGTATAGGCTTCTCTTACTCCACACACCATCTCCTGTCAGGAGAGGCTGGGACTGCTGTGCACAGCCAGTGCTCCCTCCATTCCTTTCAGCACCTTCTGCTGAGAGAAGCTGAGACTGGAGTAGCAGGGCCAGGGCCACCTGTGCGGCTTTCTGCAGCAGCTGCTGAGGGCAGAGGCTGGAGCTTGGGCAGTCAGAGTCCATGACTGTGCTGAGCTACCTGGAGACTGCCAGAAGTGCTTGGGCTCTTTCTCAGGAGTGTTCCTCACTGAGCACTGCTGCCTCATAGGATGTTTTGATCCTGGTGTTCTGAGTTGTACAATCATGTTTCTTTTGACTGAGGTATTACTCTTCTGTAATCAGTTTCTTATCCCTTGTCTCTTCTCGTTTCCTGATTAAACACTCGTTTTCTTAGACTGACTCTCTCTTCTCTCTCTGTGATGTTGACAGTCTGATGTAGCTGGCCAGCTGTGTGTCAGTGGGAGCTCCTGTGAGCTGTGGTAGATAGCTGCTCTGCCTTGGGGAACAGCAGTCCAGCACAAGGCAAGTGGCCAGAGCTTTTATGCAAGCTGTGAGCCAAAGGTTTCTTGCCTGGTACTGCTTTGAGAATGACATGCCTCTGCAGAGGCAGGGGTACATGTGGACTGGGTCACCGATGGGTGTCAGAGGTATTGGTGGTAAGCAGGGGATGTTCTGCCTACACTTCTGCCAGCCACCAGGTTCCTTTTCTGGTCTTGACACCAATGATATCGTGTGGCAATGCAGAGCTTTGTATTTCCAAAGTATCGTGCAAAACTAGCTGCTCACTCTTGATGTAATTGTTAAAGAAGGCTTGTGCTCTGCTCTGAGATGTTTGGTGGACTATGCAAGATATCCACTAAGGACAGCATTAAATCACAGAAAATTAATTTTAGGACACTTTTATTTTTATGCCAACTGCTATTTGTAAGCATACAAGCACATAAATTTCAGGGTTTTTAACACTGGAAGTCAGATGATTGATGGATATTAAGAATCTGATTTCTCAGTAGTAATGTATTTTGCTGCTTTCTTGGGTTTAGCCAATGACAATGGGGAGCTTTTAGTTTCTGCAAGCTAGAAATATGTGCCTGTTTGGTATTTTCAGTGATACTCTTAAAAAATAAACAAATTACCTCATGGGCATAGGGCAAACCAGATGAACAGGCTCCTTTGGTTTCACTTTGCGTACTGCACAGGCCGGAGAGTGACTGAGGTTCTACTTCTGGTTGTGTAACAGTAACTATTTAAAGCTCTTCTTACAGCATGTTGTATTCCTCCATAAGGTGTCTAGTTATATGCTGATTATAAATGCTGCTGTTTGTAAGAACGTGTTAAGTTTTGTGGTTTTTAAACTAAACTCCATGTTGATTATGAGCTGCCTGTTACTGGGCAAAACTCCTGTATTTGACTGGAGAGCACAGCCTGATGTCTGGAAGGTTTGGGTTCCTAGAGCACTTTCTGTGCTCTCTCGTTCTTGCATGTTCAGAACTGGGAAAGGAGTTTGGAGAAAAATGAGTTTTCTAATAAAGTCTAATCTTTTTCTTTCTACTGCTTATAGGAGAAAATTAGGGGAAGAGAAGGGAGCATCTTCTAGAAGCAAAGAAACAGAAGGGAAATGGGTAAAAGAGCTGAATGTGTTACACATCAGGAGTAGAAGTGACTGTTACTGCATTGAGGATTTCAACTGAATAGGGGAATTAAATGGCAGAGCCTTATCTGGGATATCTATTAGAAGACTACACTTAGACTCTGAGCAGCCAAGTTTTCAGACTACTGTAATTAAAAAACACCAGGAGCATGAGAGCACTGTCACCAGTATATTTGTTACGGGAAACACAGTGGAGCTGCTTACTGTGAGGTTAGAATGGACTTCATCTGGAAGTGTACTTGCTTTCACTCTGTGTAGTTCCCATAAAGACCGTAAGAGAAAAGAAATCACAATGCCCATTATCTTTCACTGTGCTCAAAACTTTCTCTCTTTAGTTATTTTGCTCATTCTAGTCCTCGTGCAGATTACACTGCTTCCATATGACAGACCTGGTCAGAGTTGTCTTTCAGCAGCTGCAGAGCCTAAACAGAGGAGAAGCCAGGGAATCTCACCTCAGGCTGACATTGACTGAACAAGCAGCTCTGCAGTATGAGGCACAGGCTGGTAGTTTCATTAGTTTACAGTCTTTTCTCTGAAAACATTCCTCAGAGTGAGCAGACGGAGATGGGAACTGTGTGGAGGTGCTGTGCACTCATTTATTCAGGTCTTCCAAAACACATTCAGTCCTAGATCTCTGCATCTGTTAACCTGTTGTTGTGCCTGAGCTGTATCCCATGGAAATATATCTGAGCAAGGACAGGAGGAAGTGAAAAAGGAGATGTTTTTTCTTCCCATGTGGCTGGGAGGTTCTTGAGGTATTTTTCCTTTATAAGAGATGAGCTGAGCCCTGGTGGCCCCAGAAGCATTAATCTACTATTAAAGTAGGAAAATTACCATCCAGGGTAGTCTTGTTAGTTTGGTCACTATTCCAGGAGTGGGGAAAATACTTAGGCTCAGAAATTCTGAAAAGACATTTCAGCAGAAGACCCGTAAAAGAGCAGAGGTCACAGCCAACTCTGATTTCCCTTGACTTTCAGTTAACCCACGTGTTTTTTTCACTTAGAGTAAGTGTTCCCTAGGTCCTCACCCTTACCAGCAACACATGAAGTGGCTGCAGTGAAGACCAGTGGCCACCGCAGCTGGATGCTTTAGAGCTCTTCCAGTGTAGAAATTGTATGTTGGCTATCACCTCTTCCCAGACTGGACAGTGAATGCTGAATTTAGTCAGTACTAATAGCTACAAGTATTTGTTTGGGTAGGGCCTGGCTCCCCCTTGCATGAAGACAGATGATATTCTGTGATGGGAGACCTTGCAATGTGTTATCATCACATCTAATTCACTGTCCGTTCCTTGAAGGTAAGATGATTGAAGTCTTTAGACTGTACTTCTTGCTGTGTCCTCTGTTCACAATGAATTGCTTTTGTTTGCCAGATTTGTTTCCTCTTGTGACCACAGGAACTATACTTTCCCTTTTAGCTCTTAGTGTCTCTGGAAATAATGGCTCATTTCAGTGGGGAGCTGGAGAAGTCAAATTTGTACAGGTGCAGATGAAAGCAGCTGAGAAGTGGCTGGTGTCTTTACTGCAAGAAACTTGTAGGCCAGTTTTCACTGTCGGGCTAGTGTTGAAGATTGAATTGTTTAATAGCCCTAATTAGGGCAGCGTGCTAAGGGCAGCCTTGCACTCTGAGTTAACCCGTTGTCTGCACTTGATGTTTAGTGGGTACTTCAGCTAAGCAGTCTGGCATGGTGCATAGATGTGCATTTTGATGCTCTGTCCAAGGACCAGTATGTGCAGATAAAAGCAGATGGTGTTCCAGTATTAGGATACTTAAAAGCAACTCCTTAAAGATGGAGAGTCCCTCTTTGTCTCATTTTATATATGTACAGTGAGGGCCATACATCAAAAAAATGTAAAGGAGAGGGTGTGAGAAGATAAAGGTGAGGTACTGTAAGTTGAACGGGCATTTTTTTCCCCTCACCTTCCCTGAGGATGTTAGTGGGTGGCCATGTGGTGTCTTTACCCCTTGTCTGTATGGACTCTCTCCTATATCTGGGACAGCAGCATTTTTAGAATTTAAAACTGTTGATCCCCGAGTAGTTTGTGATTCTTAAGAGATAAGATCTTGTGTTAGTGTAGCTGGTAGAAGACGTGCCAAGATTGCATCTGGACTTTTGGATATTTGGCTTGTTGGAAGGAATAGTGGGATTTTTGCTCTTATGGAATGGATAAAATAAAGGGTTTTTTAGTTGTTGCAAGCCTTGTTCCTTGGAACACGTCTCATGCTGCAGATACTCTTTTTTCTGTGTAGACCAGGTTTGCCAACCTCTGAGAGGGCTGGCTCCCCTCCTCCCTCTCTGGACTTGTTCACCTACAGCCATCTTCCTGGCCTGTCAAAGTTTTCCTTTCGAAGCACTTTCCAGGAATGTGAGTTAGCAGAACAGTATTTGCCTTTGAACTTCAGTGTCTTTACAGCCTGTGAACAAGCCGAGTTGGAGTTGTCATCTGATGAAGCAGTGTGCCTAGCAACAGGTAGAGCTGCCGTTAGCTGTGAGTGTGTTTCGGGCTAGTTCTGTTTACTGTCATTAATGGTTTTTTGGGCTAAGTAGTTTCCTTCTCTCAGACTCCAATCAGAAATAGCCTCCTGGGGAGTTGTTGAACCTTAACGGGTTTTTAATTCTTTGTGTGGGTTTTACTAAGCCTAGCACTGTTGTGTTTTGGAGCAGAACACGGGCTTTTACTTCCCCAGCTTATTTAGCACTAGCTTGGCTATTACTATGCAGCGCTAGAGTGCACTGAGCAGCCTTGCAAACCCCAGAGACAATGGCAATGGAGTAGGCATTGAGGTATCGAGGAAGTTTGTCACCACCTCTCAGTATAAGTCGGTCAGCTGTAACATGACATCAATCTGAAATAATTTTCTGAGTTGGGAACGTTATATTTTACCTAGGCATTAAGAGAAGGGCAGGGTATTAAAATGAATTTTCCAGGATACACCTGGGGAGAGTGTGCCAAAACAGGGAAGTGTGCTCAGTCTGCTACTGATGGTTTGGGTTTTTTAGGTTGTTTGTTTGTTTGTTTGTTTTTTTCCCCAAACTAAGCTGAAAAAAAAATAAAAGGGCAAGTTGGGCCAGGAGGGCTTTTCAGCATTTGTTGATGACTATGACTGCTTTAAGATTTTGCTTTTAAGCCCTGACAGAATGAATGGCTCTCAACTACAAGTTTTTTTAGACTATTTTGTGTTTTCTCTTTCTGTGCCCAAATTTAAGTGCTGTATGATACAATTATGGTAAAGAGGGTCTTTCTTAAACAATACTTCTAAATTTTATTTTATAACTAGTCCCCTCTTACTACACCTCACCCCCAGGGTAATTCAAATGTGGTTTTTGAACTTATTTCTGCTTCCTGTTGCCATTTTAAGGTTACTTGCACTTGAGTTAGGGCGGTGGGGGCACCTGTCCAAGAGTGGCATTAATCCGTGAAAGCTGGGAGTGCAGCTTGGGGCTGTTCTGTGCTGGGGTTTTTCGTTTGAGCCTACGACTGGTTAATGCTTTTTTCCAGGGTAAAGTCCAAATGCAAGCATTGTGTGCTGTCAGACATGAACCTCACTGCTGTATGGAGTTGTTGGTATAAAGACAGCGACTGTGCTCTGTAAGCAAGGGACTTTTTTTTTTTTTGGTTGGTGTTGCTTGCTTACAGTGACAGCATTCATAACTACTTACTACTGACATCCTGCACTGCACAATTGCTTTATTGCCATGAAGGGGATGTGAGCTGTAAGAACGGGAAAATGCTGGACATGCATTAGAAGTCAATTGTATATAATATATGTACATAGATAGCGTGCATTATGAACGGGGACTGGGTCCCCAAAATTTCCTTCCGTGTCATGCTTTACTTGGCCTCATTTAAGTCAGCCAGGAGAGCTTCTCTGGCAGGAAGTCTGGGGCTTAAAGGGCAGCCATTGTATGGGGTCTTAGTGTTAAGTTCTAAGTCCTGAATTGCATCTTTGCCAATGACCTGACTTTGGGAGCTTCCGAGACCAGCCTGATTGATGATCCTCTCTTTCCGTAAGTGAAATAAATATGAGCTGGGTTTCAGATGGGCGGGGCAGTGTCATCATTATGGATATGCTGGTTTACAAGCATTTTGAAGACTGGAGAGTTGGTAAGACTACATAGATGAGAATGGGGAGAAAGTGTCTTGGAAAAAAACCCACTCTTTAAAGCCAAATATAGACCGATTAATAAATTACTTCTACATAGTTCTCAAGAGTAGTGGAGATGATAGTGTCAGGAGTACTTTTTTGGTAGCAAAACCAGCTTGCAAAGTGTTTCTGTGAGGTGAGATTAGTTCCTAATCTTAACAATGCTTAGTGTTTATATTTGGGTTTTTTATTCTTTTTTTTTTAAATGCCCATGAGCCTTTGAGAAGAAGAGAAAAGAACCTGTAGGTAAAGCCCCGATGACTGGAGAGGAGGTACCAGTGTTCAATCCATGCCCTACTGTGTGATGGGAGCTATTATTCCTGGCTTGAGGCAGCCTGCTGAAAATTCTTGTGTGTGAGCTGCTAGTGCCTTGGTGTCTTGCTTGCAGCTGCATCGTGTCAGCCAGGAGACACTCCAAGATTCAGCAAGGGAGTAAACAAACAGCTCTGTTTCACACTCATTTGGCATGTTTAGACCTGTTTGCCATTGCTTTTCTTGCCCTGTTGCTATTGATACAGCAAAATGACCAGCAAGGAATCAAAGGATTCTCTTACCAAGTGTGAAGACTGAAAAAACAACAGGATGAATTTCATCAAGTTGGCTGTTAGAGTCCTATAGCGAGACCCTTGTGTAAGTCATTCTGACTTCCAGGAGCTGCAGGTGTCTGCCAGGAATATCTGCCTTTGCAGTGCTGTCATCAATTGAAAAATGCAGTTTTCAGTTATCAGATTATTTTTTTTTTTTACACAGTGTTAATACATGCTGCCACCTACAGAGAAATTCTCCCAGTTCCCTTAAAAGGTCTGTACCCTCTAGTTGAGACTTTACCAGTATTTCCTGTACCTAGTAGAAAGAGCTAGCAACTTTACTTTTAAGTATCTTCCTGATTGAATTCCAGAGGTCGTGTGTGAGCTTCATATACTGAGCTTTCTTTTCTGAGGCTGGTATATACACATGCTCTGATGGTTTTCTTAAAAAAAAAAAAAAAAAGTTTTTTTTTAAAAAAAGTTGTTTCCTATTGTTTGTTTTGTCAGTGCTCACCTTTCATGCATCTTTGCAGTTCTGAAGAGTGATGCGACCTGGCTACTGTTTCTATTACAATGATGCATCTTTCTGATACCTAGGTCAAATTACTCCTTTTTAAATGGGTCAGTTTCTAAGTATCAGACTACAAAAAATATTTTTAATATACTGCAAAAAAATGTTCAGGTACTGCTTACCATGAAGTTCTGTTACTAAACAGTGAGGTAAGAAGATGAGGTTTATTTTCATGATCAAAATGAAATGTGAAGGTCTGTAATGTGTAAGTAAGTGCCTAATGGGGTGGTAACTAGTGACTGGTGTATCTCACTGGAAAAGATGTTTTTGTTGGCTTTTTGATATCATAGAGCTTCTGATATTATAAGAGCTTCTCTTTAGAAGGAGGTGTTTGTTTCCACAGCTTTGAAGGGATGTCTGGAAGGAGGGCAGCTTCTGTCAGACAGAGTTACCAGATTTGAGAATGCCTCTTCATCAGCTAGATCAGATAAGGACATCCCACATTTGGGTCTGACCACAGCAGGTAATTTGTTTGCTGTTAGCATAAGCAGCAAGAACTAGCATAGCATAGAAATTAAGCAGTGAGGGATGAGGGAAAAGTATAGATAATGAGAAGACACAGCTGCCCTTGGCTGCCTTGAGTGAAGGACTATCACCAAGTTAGTAAACTAACTCTGACATTTAGTGAGCCTCTCCCAAGGTACCTTGATTTTTTTTTTAATGTTTAAATCCATCTCCTCAAAGACATACCATAGTCTGAGGTAAAGCATGAAGTAATTGTGTAAGTGACAACCTGTAATGACTTAAGAACAGGAACCTGTGTTTAATGGAGCATTGGTCTTGGGATCCTCTTCCTCTCATGACAGCATGTAAAAATACCCACTTTGCTGCTGTTTTTATTTGTGAAGTGCTTGGTGAATTGAGAGCTGTAAGGCCATTTTATAATGCTGTCACAACTGTGACTATTCAAGTAGTACTTTGCTTCCAGTTCAGTGGAGCACACCTAGGCAGGAGGTGAACAGCAAAGCAGCTGGAAACTGCTGCAGTAGCCAGGGCTGGCCCAGACGTCATCACTAGTGCAAACCAGTAAGAATGAGTCTCTAACTCCAAGTTGTGTGCTGTGCCAGCTTCTGCAAGCCTACAGCTGCGCTTGCAGAGGAA